>NC_058130.1:141706830-141746551 GCF_016433145.1 Gracilinanus agilis | reverse complement strand
GGGACGCGGAGCCGGAGCCGAGCCCGAGCGGAGCCCGAGCAGAGCTCGGGCTGCGCCGACCGCCCGGCCCGGCCCGCTCCTGCCCCGCCCGCGCTCTTGCCTCTGCCTCCGCCGCCTCTGCTCCCCGTCCCAAGTCCGTGCTCTGGGTCCCGGTTCCGGCGCTCCGACGCTCCGGCTGTGGCCCCAGTCCCGGCCCCAGCCCCGCGGAGGCGGCCCCTGCCCGCTGTGACTGCTCCTGCCGCGGTTCCTGCCGCCCGAGCCGGGAGCCTGAGCCCCCGAGCCCAGCGAGCTTAAGCTCGAGCCCAGAGCGCCCCCCTCGGCGCCGCCGAGAATTGCGGGGGAGGCCCCGGGCGGGGGAGGGGGACGGGGCGGGGGCGGGAAGGGGCGGGATGGGGCGGGGCGTGAGAGGGCTGGGCGGGGGAAAGAGGGAGGGAGGAGGAGCTCGAATGGGAGGAGGGGCTGGAGAAACGAGGCTGGAGGGAGGGAGGGAGACGGGATAGGGGGTGCGGCTGTGAAAAGAGACCTGGTTTTGAAAAGATCAACAGAGCTTTGTAACCTGGAGAGTCACTTCACGTCACCGCTATCCAAGTTTTTCATCTGTAAAATGAAGGACTGCAATGCACCCCTGTGAGCACTTCCACTACGAGTCCCTAATAGTGAGGGAAAGAGAAGGAACAGTTGAAGGAGAGGAAGAAAAGGGAAAAGAAAAGGGATCGGGAGAGAGATGAGAGGGAATGGGGAGCAGTGGGGAGGACAGAAAAGAAAATGGGTGAAAAGGAAAGGAAAGAGGCGGGAGGCAAAGAAGAGGAAGACAATGAGGAAAAATGAATAAGGACAGCAAGGTGAGACTGAAGTGTTGAGAGAACCCAAGACTAGCAGAGCAAAGGAGTTTGGGAGCTAGATGAGTCGGAAAGATGAAGAGAAGAAAAAAAATCCCTACAAAAAAAATATAGGTGATCCATCCCAAATTCTCTGCTCCACACCTCAAAATCCCTCTTTTTTGTAGTTCAGTGGTGTGACTCTTTGTAACCTTATATGGGATTTTCTTGGCAAAAATACTGGAGTAGTTTGCCATTTCCTTCTCCAGCTCATTTTACAGATGAGGAAACTGAGGCAAAAAGGGCTAAGTGACTTGCCCAGGGTCACACTGAAAGTAAGAGTCTAAAACTGTATTTAAGACTCAGGTCTTCCAGACTGCAGATTTAGCAGTCTACCCACTGTGCCACCTTAGCTACCATTTTTTTTTTAATCATCCATTATCTTTTCTTTTGTTCCAGGTCCAGATAATCCTTTGACTGGAGATCTGGATCCCATCCCTTCTATCTTCTCCAAATGTAATCATTTCCTCTTTCTCACCTTCAATATCTCCTTATCCAAAGGGTTATTCCTACAAAAATATCCAGGTTCCATCCATCTTTAAAAAAAACTGGGGGCAGCTGGGTAGCTCAATGGATTGAGAGTCAGGCCTAGAGATGGGAGGTCCTAGGTTCAAATCTGGCCTCAGACACTTCCCTGCTGTGTGACCCTAAGCAGGTCACTTGACCCCCATTGCCCACCCTTACCACTCTTCCACCTAGAAGCCATTACACAGAAGTTAAGGATTTAAAAAAAATAAAAACAAAACAAAACAAAACAACAAACCTACTTCATTTGATAACTACTTTTCCCTCAAGCTATTGATCTATATCATACAAGCTATAGACTTTCCAAGATAAACCTCCCTATATCCATTTCCTCTCCTCCTACTCCATTCTCAGGGCCTTTCATTTTGACATCTGACCCTAGCACTTAATCAAAACTGCTTTTGCCAAGGATATCTCTTTAATGCTAAATCCAGGGGTCTTTTCTCAGTCCTCATTCTACTTGATCTTGAAGCCTTTGACCTGTGAATCCCTTTCTCCCTGCTTCCTGCTTCTTCTCTGCTCCCCTGAATTATCCAAGATCATAGAATTAGAGCTGGTAGGGAACAGAGAGGGCAGCTAATCCAATCTACTTCTTTAAGAGAAAAGAAATGGCCACATAGAGAAGATAAATTACCCATCATAACACAATCTGAAGCAGATTTAGAACCTGTCTTCCTGATTCCAGGTTCAGTGCACTATTGACTATGCCACTAACACCTAACCACAACTTTCTTTTATTCTCCTAGAATTCTAAATGTTCCATTTTCTATCTCTTTTGCTAGATCATCACCTTCCTTGCCTATTGGTTCAATTATCATCTCGACAGAGTCTCTATCAATCCAGCCTTGTTCTCTCTCCTGAATTCCAGTCCTATGTCTTCCACTGCCTACTGTACATTTCTCATTGGATATCTCTTATCAAAAGCATGTCTAAAATCAGAACACTCATTTTCTCTGAAACACAGCCTTCCAAACATCACTATTATTCCAGTCATCCCCTACTAAGAACACTAGAATCATTCTTATTCTTTCCTCTCCTTCAGGCCCCATTCTATCAATTGTTATTACCTCTTTCATAACATCTCTAGCATCAGTCCCTTTCTCACACATATAGCCATCACCCTAATTTAGATCCCCATTCCTCTTTCCTGGACTATGGCAATATCCTCCCAATTGACCTCACTGCCTCTAGACTTTGCCCCCTCAGCTCTGTCCTCAATACCAGTTGTCATACTAATATTCATAAAATAAAGACAATAGTACATTCAGCCCTTCTCAAAAACCTTCCTTAATTCTCTCACCTCTAAGATACCTTAGCATGGAATCTTAAGACATCCACAATATGGTTCCTACCTACCACTGTGCTAGTCTTTTAAAATTCCAGACCTGTAACCTTATTGGTATAGTGGATTCCTGGTAAAGAAATTAAAGATCCCAAACAGTTCTGACACTCACAGTCTTTTATTTATTTATTTATTTATTTATTTGGTTGGTTAAACACTTACCTTCTGTCTAAGTATCAATTCTAAGACAGAAGAGCTGCAAGGACTAGGCAATCAGGGTTAAGTGACTTGCCTAGGGTCACATAGCTAGGAAGAGTCTGAAGCCAGATTTGAACACAGACACTTACAGTCTTTTTTTCCTTTTTTAAGCCCTTACCTTCTGTCTTAGAATCAATACTATGTATTGACTCCAAAGCAGAAGAGCAGTAAGAGCTAGGCAATGGGGGTCAAGTGACTTGCCCAGGATCACACAGCTAGGAAGTGTCTGAAGCCAGATTTGAATTTTGGACCTCCCATCTCTAGGCCTGGCTCTCAATCCACTGAGTCACCCAGCTGCCCCCCACTTACAGTCTTAAACAGGTTACTGAGAGGTTAAGTGACATATCAGTAGAATTGAAACCAGGACTTCCTGACTCCTCCATTATGACACTGCCTTTTTACCCCTTTCTAGTCTTTCCAAACCTTTCCCTAACTTCCATTAAAGGATACTTCAGATATCACAGAATGCCTTTCCTGACTTGTTAGCACTCTCCATATAAAAGTAATTTTTTTTGTGATCTTGATTATATTTTCTATTTCCTTAAGTTCATGCTATATTCTCCCAATAAAATGTTAGCTTCCTAAGGACAAGAATTCTTTCATTTTTGTCTTTGTATTTCTAGTTCCTATAACACCTTATACACAGTAAGAGGTTGGCTAATAAAAATCTTTGTTAAATTAAACCTAATTAGTAACCACTGATTTAGTGTAGAACAGTAGTGGAAAAATCTTGGATTCCAGTTTGGCCTCTGACGCATACTGACTTTGAGACCCTGGGCAAGTCATCTAACTTCTTAATATTCTAGGTAACTCCAAAACAATGTTAAAAAGCAGGTTGAGGGAGTTGGGTTTTTTTTTTCAATCTGGGAGTCCCCTATACCAATGAAACCATAGATCCAGTCCCTAAAATATGATAAGACCCCCAAATCCAAGGGCAGTTTATATGTAGGAGAAGATAACACATAAGTTAGCATTTTAAAATCTTAATTTATTTTTCACTGCCCTATCTTCCTCCAGTGTCAATGATCTGGGAACAACCTCTGGGAAACCTTACTGAAGAGTTAAAAATATAAATTCCTAAGGGTCTCAAAATACTAATTTTAGTAGCACATTGATACATTACCATTTTCTCCAAAGTGGATTTGAAAGATAGGCAGAATGGGACCAATTCAGAGAGAAGAGGCAAGAAGATGCTCTTCATTAATGCTGTTCTCATTTGAATGGATTCCTAGAATTCTGTGCATATGCATTTCATTCATGTTGGGTTTTTCTTAAAGAATTTGGGGAGAGAAGAGGGTAGGTAAATGGAATGGGATCCCAGAAAAATTAGATGCCCCAACCTATCCTTCTAATGCTATTTTTTTTGTTTGTTTTTTTTAACCCTCACTTAGAATCAATACTATGTATTGGTTCCAAGGCAGAAGAGCAGTAAGGGTTAGGCAAAGGGGGTGAAGTGACTTGCCCAGAGACACACAGTACTTTTAAAAATTTTATAACTATAGGTCTCAATCTGCTGAACTGCCCAGCTGCCCCCCTTTACAGTACTTTTTAAAATGTTATCACTTCCCAGTAAAATGTGAAATTCTAATCAGACAAGTTATTAACCATTCTGTGTTCCAAAATGAAGATTAGAATCCCAACCTCTAAAATAAGCCCATGTACTTTTGGACAAGTAGTTTTTAGGTTTTTTCCCCTCATATGGAATGAAAAAATGTTTCCCTCTGTAATTTTTCCTCCTAGCTCCTAGTTTTCTCCTCTCGGGCTAAGCAAAACAAGTCAAATCCCTCCTCTACAGACCTTCAAATATGTGAAAGCACCTGCTAATCATAATACCTGGCACACATCAGGCACTTTAAAAACTCTAGTTGATCAATTAATTGATGAAAAATATACCAGTGTAGCTAGGTAGCCCAGTGGGCTGAGAGTCAGGCCTAGAGTAGGAGATCCTAGGTTCAAATCTGACCTCAGATACTTTCTAGCTGTGTGACCCTGGAAAAGTCACTTAACCTCAATTGCTTAGCCCAGTGATAGGCAAACTCCTGGCCCACAGGCCAGATGCAGCCCCCTGAAATGTTCTATCTGGCCCCAGTACATTATTCCTAATCTGAAAAATACAATGAGTAGGAAACAATACAATGAAGCTTCAAAAGAGTTGCCTTAGAAACAGACTGACAGATGAGCATTTCCTTTCCTTTGGCCTCCTCTTTAAAAAGTTTGCCCATCACTGGCCTAGCCCATTGATGGTAAACCTATGGCACAGGTGCCCCTAAGGGCATTTCTTCACATTTCCCCTCCCCCTCCTCTGCCCAGCAGCCCAATGGGAGCACTTCCTCCCTCTCCTGTGTGGGGTAAGGGTGGGGGTAGGGCACACCTGACACTCAGTGGAGATAGGGGCACAGCACTTTGTATGGGGGGTGGGATGGGGGCAAGGCCTGGTACTCTCTCTAAAAGGTTCACCATCACTGGCCTAGCCCTTACCTCTCTTCTACCCTACAACAGGTACTTAGTATCAACTCTAAAACAGAAGGTAAGGGTTTAAAAAGAGAATACAGGGGGCAGCTGGGTAGCTCAGTGGAGTGAGAGTCAGGCCTAGAGATGGGAAGTCCAAGGTTCAAACCCAGCCTCAGCCACTTCCCAGCTGTGTGACCCTGGGCAAGTCACTTGACCCCCATTGCCCACCCTTACCACTCTTCCACCTATGAGACAATACACCGAAGTACAAGGGTTAAAAAAAAAAGAGAGAGAGAATACAACAGAACAGTATGGTATAATGGAAAGATCACTAGATTTGAAGTCAGAGAACTTAAAGCATATTTGAATTCTGGTTTTATTATATTGAATACTAGTGGTGCTATTCAGTACCTTTGTAACCTTTGATCAGAGACTTTATTTCTCTGCTTCAGTCTCCTCATCTGTAAAATAAGGGGAGGAGGTTTAGACTAATTCATCTCAAAGATGACTTGCTGCTCTAAATCCATTACTTTTTTATTCAAGCTCTCCCTTTCTCTCTTTTTAAAAATATCCTCAGCTCAACTATTCACAAATTGGATAACTTTGGGAAATTCTTTGACTCTGTTTCTTCATATGTAAAAGAAAAATAAAGTTTGCCCCCACTTAACTTCTGGGGAAGTTCAGCTTTTTTAAAAAAGCATTTTATTAAAGTGAGCTATTATTATTACTATGGCTCCCAACATTCTCTACCTTGCCCTCCATACCACCAGGCTCCTTTCCCCAGAACCCAACTCTACTTGATTCTCTTTCTCAAATCAGCACAATCCCATTGAATTGCTTCTTTTGGTGAGTGGTATGTATGGGAATCTTATTGAAGGGATGGTGGTTAGGAAGGAACTCTCCAGTCTTAACCAAGAAACAGAGAGCCACTATCTTAAGGTGCAGAATCTGAGAATTGGAAGGAATAGAAATGCAGAACTGCAGAATCTCAGTATTAGAAGGTACGTTAATCAAACACCATCTACTCCGTCTTTTGCTGGAAGAGAAATCCACTTTACAACATGTCAGAGAAATAATCATCTACCCTCTCCTGGAGATGAAGAACTCCCTATCTCTCAAAGGAGCCATTTTCACACTAGCAGAGCTTTGCACCCTCTATCCTTTGCTTCTTTTTTCAAATACTTGAAAGTACTTGTATGCCCTTCAATTGGGGAATGGCTGAACAAATTGTGGTATATGCTGGTGATGGAATACCATTGTGCTCAAAGGAACAATAAACTGGAGGAATTCCAGGCGAACTGGAGAGACCTCCGGGAATTGATGCAGAGTAAAAGGAGCAGAGCCAGAAGAACATTGTGCACAGAGATGGATACACTGTGGTAAAATAGAAACTAATGGACTTCTGTACCAGCAGCAATGCAATGACCCAGGACAATTCTGAGGGATTTATGGAAAAGAACACTACCCACATTCAGAGGAAGAACTGCAAGAGTGGAAACACAGAAGAAAAACAACCACTTGAACACATAGGTTGATGCAGACGTGGCTAGGGATGTAGACCCGAAAAGACCACACCAATGCAACTATCAATAATATGTAAATAAGTCTTGATTGATGACACATGTTGAAACCAGTAGAAATGTGCGTTGGCTATGAAGGGGAGGGAGGGTGAAGGGGAAAGTAAAAACATGAATCATGTAAGCATGGAAAATTTTTCTAAAAAAATAAAATATTTAAATCTTTAAAAATAAACAAATAAATAAATTGATGGAAGTACTTGTAGTATCCCTTCCTTCTCTTTTCTGGTCTATGCTCTTTAGTCCCTTCAATCAATCAATTTTTGCATATAACATAATCTCCTGTCTGCTCCCCATCCTTAGACATTTCCTTAGAAGGTCTCCAAAATGCTGCTCCCAGATCTGACCATAATACTCCAAATGTGATTCTTGCTCCATATGCAATCCAATTCAACAAACATTAAGTGCCTCCTATATGCAGACTTCTCTGACGGACATTGTGAAAGAAGTATAAAGTCAAAGACAATAAAGATTCCCTGCCCTCACTAGGTTTACAGTCTAGGATGGGATTATGACTTCTGCACATAACTAAAATACAGATCATTGCATAGTAATTAGAGAATTACAAAACAAAACACTACATGAGTTCTTAGAGGGAAGAAAGGGTAGGAGTCAGAGAAGACAGAAGAGAAGATTTCTAACAATCATGTCTCCCCACCAAGTAGCAAACAGGTACTTCTCCTATAAGAAGACTTAACAAAGAGTCAATGAATGTTCCCATTTCCTCTACTGCATCCTCCTCTGTTTTTCCCCCCATGCCATATATTCCCTAAACTGAGGATCTTAACTTATAGTCTGGGAATGTATTTTTCTAATATTTCAATAACCATGTTTCAATATAATCTATTTCCTGTGTAATCCTGTGTATTTATTTTATACATTTAAAAAATTTTGGAGAAGGGGTCCAAAGTCTTCACCAGACAACCCAGAAAAAGCAAAGAACACCTGTTTACAACAGTTTTAGGCTGTATAGGAACTTTATCTAGTTGGATCATATCATTGAGAGGACCAGATTCCCCTAACAATTAATCAATGCCAATACTGTGCTGAGTGCTAGGAGAAGAAAGGAAAGAAAGAAAGAAAGAAAGAAAGAAAGAAAGAAAGAAAGAAAGAAAGAAAGAAAGAAAGAAAGAAAGAAAGAAAGAAAGAAAGAAAGAAAAAGAAAGAAAAAGAAAGGAAGGAAGGAAGGAAGGAAGGAAGGAAGGAAGGAAGGAAAGGAAGGAAAGGGAGGAAAGGAATAGAGGGAGGAAAGGAAGGAAAGGAATAGAGGGAGGGAAGAAAGAAGTAATGAAGGGAGAGAGGGAAGAGGGAAGGAAGGAAAGGGAGGTGGGGAGGAAGAAGGACCCTCACTCTCCAAGAACTTCTATTCAATGAAGGAAAGCTATTTCTACAGTTGCTTCCCATTTCCAGTTGATAAAGGAAAAGTCTAATCTCTGCCCTCTGACAGTCAGGGTTGCTCTCTTGCTTTTCAGGGAGTTCCAAAATGTTGATTGTTAGGGAGGCAAACTGCTGCTTGTTTATGTACATTTCCAGATCTATGGGCACTATAACTGATGAATGGGAATGGATAATAGATATATGAAGAGAATGTCCTTTTCCCTAACCTTCATGAAGACTGCTAACAAGGAGGACAGAAAAACCTTCCTTTATAGGTGCTAAGAGCCATTTGGGCCCAAATAGACAATAATAATAGTAGTAGTAATAGCTAGCATTTATATAGTACTTTAACATTTACAGAGTATTTTGGGGCAACTAGGTGGCTCAGTGAATAGTCAGGCCTAGATGGGAAGTCCTAGGTTCAAATACGGCCTCAGACACTTCCTAGCTATATGACCCTGGGCAAGTCACTTAACCCCCATTACCTGGCCCATACCACTCTTCTGCCTTAAAACCACTATTTTATATTGATGCTAAGACAGAAGGTAAGGATTAAAAAAAACAACAAATGTTATCTCATTTGATGCTCACAACAACCCTAATATGTAGCTACTATTATTATCTATTACCTTGTTACACATGAGGAAACTTAGGTAAACGGAGATTAAATGACTTGCCCACACAAACTAGTAAGTATCTGAGATGAGATTTGAACTTACCTTCTAGACTTCAAGCCCAACCAATCAACACTCTAGTCATGAATCACCTCATTGCCCTTACCTAAGAATGAAATTTTCATTGCTGAGACAGGAGAAATTTTCAACTGCTTTTTTGGGCATAAGAGAAAGATATTGAGAAGCAATGATAACTACATAGATATTTTACAAGATACTAAACAGCAAATATGGTCATGATCATAGATTTTAAGAGCTGGAAGGCATCTTAGAGGTTACTGAGTTCAACCCCCTGATTTTACAAATGAGGGAACTGAGGTCCAGAAAAGTTCTGAAGTGACCTCAAATTTAGTATCTGGGATGGCCTCCAAACCCAAATCTTCCAGACCTCTTTCCAGAGCCAAGCACTATGCTTGGCGCTAAATAAATGCATATCGACTGTCCACCAGTCAAATCGCTATTGGAAGTGGCCTGTGAAAGACCACTTCCAGAGAATTCTATGCCTAAATTGGTAAACCATTACCTCACATTGTTTTTTCGTTTGTTTTCAAAAAAAAGAGTTTAAAGGACCTTTGATAGAAGTGCTGGAGGCTTTCCCTTTGGGATACTAGCTAGGATCGCTTAATCAAGATTCTCTAGGGAAGGTGGGGTAGAATAAACTTCTAATGTAAGCTTCCCAAAATGATGGGAAAGTTCTAATTTATTAACGTATAAGCAGGCATGTGTGCCTGTCTCTTCTCTTCTCTAGCAAGCAATTATCACTTATGATCCCTGGGGGGAAGTATGTCCTGGTCAGTTACAAAAAATTCTTAAAAACAATACATTCCCCCAAAGGGAACCTCAAATCTCTAACTCTAAAATGAGTCACAGTGGTTACAGTTTAACAAGTTTACAGCAATGAGTCACACCATATATATTGCTCTGAAGTACATCCATTTTCCATCAATATTTATTAAGCTCTTGCTAAGTGCCAGGCATAGAGTTAAGTGCTAGGGATAAAAAAAAAAAAAAAAAAAAAAAAAAAAAAAAAGATAAAAAATACCATCCCTGGCCTCAAGGAGCTCACAGTCTAAATGATCATTCTTAAGGAATCCAAGAGATCTGAACTAGACCAAAATTCTGGAATAGCAATGTCCTCCAGTTACTAAAAAACTAATTACTAATGACTCCCATTACTAAAGCGTCAGTGTCACTACAGGAAAATAATCTTTTATCTTGGAGAAGATTAGGAGTGGGTGGATGGAGAGAAGGCAGTGTTGCTGGCAGTACAGCCCCGATTCCCAGACCTCTTGAAAAGGCCTGATAGGCACCGAACTGTTGGTTCTGTATCGTTTCTCAGGGTCCAGCATTCAGAAAACATTTATAAAGATGATGACTATACCACTAAGATTTTGTTTTCAGAAATTAATAGCAGTGTTATTTTTGCACCATGATTCAAAAGATAGTTTTAGGTTTAAAAAAAAAAAAAGGAAATGAAATGAAAGATAGGAGGCAGGGCAGGATGAGTGGCCTAAAATGAATTGCTCTCTGTAGTTTGGCCCTAACCTAACTCTAGAGCAGTGATTCCCAAAGTGGGCACTACTGCCCCCTGGTGGGTGCTGTAGCGATCCAGAGACGCAGTGATGGCCACAGGTGCATTTATCTTTCCTATTAATTGCCATTAAAATTTTTTAAAAATTAATTTCCAGGGGGCTAAGTAATATTTTTTCTGGAAAGGGGGCGGTAGACCAAAAAATCTTGGGAACCACTGCTCTAGAGCTTTATCTCACCTTACATTCCTCTATTCATTCTCTATCTACACTTCAGCCAAACTGGACAACTTGCTATTTCAGTGCTTTTCAGACTATAATGTTCACTAATGTTATTCCTGACAGTCATGGTAAAGAAAGGAAAACAAACAAAAAAAATACATAGAAAGATGACAACAACGTGAGAGTAGTTGGGTTATTTGTTTTTTTCTGCCCAAAATATAGCACCAAAATCAGGAATTTTTTTTTCTTTTTTTGCTGATAGATATACATAATAAAAGCAGGAATGTGGACCCAAGGACCAGAAGACAAAGATCTTTCTCCACTTGGCTTTTGTTCTGATTTAAATTCATTTTCATGTTAAGCAGAATTTTAGAAATGAACTTCCATACTACTTTTGTGGAGTTTCTATGACAAAGTCCCTTAAAATGAGACTTGGGAGCATAGAATATTCTTAAGAGTTACTAACAATTCTTAACCCAAAGTCAGAGAAATGTCTAGAACAATTGGCTGCAATTCAAGCCCGAGATACCAAAAGTTAAAAGAAAACATTTAATTTTATTCCAAAGATACTCAAGCTGGTTTTCATTTGGCTCTCTTAGCTGGGTGGAGGTCATAGCCTCATACCTATGACTAAAGAGACGCCAGTCAGCTCTTATCAAAGAGAAGCTTTCTAGTCATTGTACCTTAGCAGATAGTACCCAAGGTGTACATAGCACCCAAGATGACCATCAGATGGCTCCTTAAGAGATAATTCCTAAAAGCTAATTGCAGGGAGACATTTGAGGACCAGAAACCACCAGAAAGAGCCAGAAGATGCACCGTGGAGAGAACAGACAACAAAACCAGCAGAGAGCAACACCACCCAAGGATATTATCAGCCCAGCCCCCAACATTGGAGATATGAGTTCCCTTGGCCACATGTTTCCCCTCTATATGTGTTTTCTATCTACATAGTTTCCTGGTGACTATTTCTTAATGTATATTTCCTAGATTATAAATTATCTCCATGAGAAATCTCTGGTCACACAGATGCTCTCACTAGTGATGTGGGAAAGTACACATGGGAGGCATATAATTTCTTATTACTTTTTTATGCTGATTATCTTTTGCTTAAATCATGTCTTCTGGCTAGCTAGGAAAAAAAAAATATATATATATACACATTGGTAGGGCTACCTCAAGGGCAATAGTTTTGCATGGATGCCATAAATCTGGAGTAGTTTTTTTCTGGGGGACCCATACTTGAGAGGGAATAATGATAGCACAAATATAAATGAGGTTAGAGCATTAAAAAGCAATAAAACTCAGATCAAATGTAATGGATAGTATTGGCCACGAATTATAAAAATTAAAGAATATATTCTTTCTGTTAACAGGAAGTCAACGACCAAAGAAGAGTGTGATAAACACTATGAATTGCTACTAGCTCTTCATAAGTTTTTGATTAACCATTTCTGGGGAATGAACTTTGTGATTTTGTTGGGATACAGTTGCTATATTAAAACAAAAAATATCAATAAATTTTAAAAAGAAAATAAAATCCTACTTATCTTTTAAAACCTTGTTCAAATGTTACCTTTTCCATGAAGCCTACTCTCTAGCCAAAAGTGAACCTTCCCTCCTCTGAACTCTCATAGCACTCTATTCATATCTCTTATCTACTTACTACACTATAAGATTTGTCCCCACTACCTTCAATCCCAGATACCACCACCACCAAAAGACAAACTCCTTAGAGACAGGAACTATGTCTAATTCATCTCTGTTTACCCTAGACTCTAGGGGCCTAGAGCATCTAATATAGCCAATGCTAGCTCAGTGAATGCTTGTCAAAGAATGAATGAGAAAATGAAATGAATGAATGAATGCTGCTTTATAATCCTTTCCTCTTTTAGTGAAAGGCTTTCACAAATTTTTTTTTCTTTTAATTTCTACTCTTCTTTCCTTCACTCATACAATAAGACACTTCCTACCTCTTCAGCTCAAAAGTGCCATAATTCCTTGGAATCATTGTGACCAAAACCAATTTTACTAACACAGGAAAAATGCTCTCTAATATTGAGAGAAAAGGGAGTGAATGTTCATTTTTTCATAGACAGGATTTATCTAGAGATAACTACATTACTATAGACCCTTGTTGTACCCAAGTAGTACCAAGCACAATCTTTTCTATTGTTTAATTTAATTCGATGAAGATTTATTAAATGCCTACTATATTAAAAGCAATGCACCAGGCACTAGGGATACAAAGATAGTTTTCAGGACTTTAATTTCCAAACAGGGATGGTTAGCTTGGGAAAGAGAAGACTTAAAAGGGAAATAAAATAAATATACATACACCAGGGAGAATGTGGTAAGTACAAAGGAGAGGTCTGAGCACAATGAAAAATTGGTGAGATCACTTTTAGCTCAGAAGATAAAGACAGGCTTCATGGAGTAAGTACCATCCAAGTTGGGTCTTGAAAAGAGAAAATTTAATAGGCAATGGTAGATACGGAAAGGGTATATATGTTACAGGTAGATATGTTACAGGCTTAGGAGGGATGTGTGGAATGAGTAAAGACCTTTCCTCTACTCCCACCCCACCTCAAGAGAGGTAATCATCCAGTTTAGAGATTGTCTTGGGGTAGAACTGCCTGAATTAGAGATGAGATTATTTCAGGGTTGTGTTAGCAAGTATTTGACAACTAAGTTTCAGGGAAAAAAATTATAACCAGGATACATTTTTACATTTAATCTGCATTATTAACATTTTCTCTAGCAATTTCCTAAATCTAAACAATAAAAAAAATAATCTTTGCCTATTCCCAAGGTATAAATACTTACGCAGAAATTTTAACAATCTGCTATTATAAGCCTAGCTGAGCCATCTCTGATGTACCCCTGGTTGATTTTCAATTAATAGCTCAATTTCTAATAGTCTCCAACCCTCAAACCATGATATCAGAGATTTAAAACTTGAAGGAACCTTCCTTCTTTTTATAGGAGATCTAAATGATTTGTGAGCATACAGAGGGTAAATGGCAAAAATGAGATTTGAGCCTGAGTCTTCCGAATCCAAATCCACAGTTCATTCCACTATAGCATGTACATTTCACTCCATTTCAACATCCAGCAGGACATCCAGGACTAGCCAGCCCCAGTAGCTTTCTCATCTATCTTGTAATATCTACCTGACCTCACTGATATAGCTCCTCCCTTGCT
This sequence comes from Gracilinanus agilis, assembly GCF_016433145.1. NCBI lineage: Eukaryota > Metazoa > Chordata > Mammalia > Didelphimorphia > Didelphidae > Gracilinanus > Gracilinanus agilis. The sequence goes on along the minus strand of NC_058130.1, from coordinate 141,732,574 downwards.
TTTTGCCTCTGTTCAGTCAACAATAATGAAATCATTAATATAATTGCTACTGGAAAAGAGGTGACAATCTCTCTCTCTTTGGCTCTATTCACCATCTTCATGAATGCTTAGAAGACAACTTCCTTTCTTCCTTCCTTCCTTCCTTAGACCACCACTCCAAGATGTGCTGTCTCTCTAGTATAATGTAAACTCACTGAGGGTAGGGATTAGATAATCTCCCCTTTATATTCATATCCTGAGCAACTGACACAAAGCCTAGTACATGACTGGCACAGAGCAGTGAGGTTGCTAAATGTATGGAGCACCAGGCCTGGAGTCAGGAAAATGAGTTCAAATACAACCTGAGACACACTAGCTGGGTGACCCTGGGCTGCTTCTGTTTGCCTTAATCTACTGGAGAAGGAATGGCAAGTCATGCCAGTACTTTGCCAAGAGAACCCCATGGATACTATGGTCTATGGCGTCACAAAGAATTGAGCATGACTATATGACTGAATATCAAAGTACTTAAATGCTTGATGATTGATTGACTAAAAGACAAGTAGATAAGAGAAGGCAGAATGAAAACAGGGACAGAGTAGCTTAAATGTAGAGAACATAAAGGGGCATAGTATAAGATAAGGCTGCAAAAGAAATCTGAAGTCAGATTGTATAGACACTTGACTTCAAGCTTAAGGAGTTCATACTTTATTTTGAGACAATCATGTGATTTTTGTTTGTTAGCTTGTTGATATGGTCAATTATGTGGATGGTTTTCCTAATGTTAAACCACCCTTGCATTCCTGGTATAAATCCCACCTGATCATGATGGATAACCCTCATGATACTTGCTGGAGTCTTTTTGCTAGTATTCTATTTAAGATTTTTGCATCTATGTTCATTAGGGAGATTGGTCTGTAGTTTTCTTTCTCTGTTTTTGGTCTGCCTGGCTTTAGAATCAGTACCATATTAGTGTCATAAAAGGAACTCCTTCTTTGCTTATTATATCAAATAATTTGTATAGTATTGGGATTAGTTATTCTTTGCTAAAATTCATTTGTGAATCCATCAGGCTCTTGCGATTTTTTCTTAGGGAGTTCTTTGATGGCTTATTCAATTTCTTTTTCTGATATTGGATTATTTAAGTATTCTATTTTTTCTGCTGTTAGTCTAGGCAACTTATATTTTTGTAAATATTCATCCATATCACCTAGATTGCTAAACTTATTGCCATATAATTGGGCAAAATAGTTTTTAATGATTGCCTTAATTTCCTCTTCATTAGAGGTAAGGTCTCCCTTTTCATCTTTGATTCTATTAATTTGGTTTTCTTCTTTCCATTTTTTTATTAGATTTACCAGTAGCCTTGTCTATTTTATCTATTTTTTCAAAGTACCAGCTTCTAGTCTTATTTATTAATTCAATATTTCTTTTACTTTCGATTTTGTTAATTTCTCCTTTGATTTTTAGTATTTCTAATTTAGTTTTCATCTGGGGATTTTTAATTTGTTCACTTTCTAGTTTTTTAAGTTACATGCCCAATTCAATGACCTCTGCCCTCCTTAATCATACTTTATTCTGTAGGTCATATAGATTCACTAAAGGATTTTGAGTAATAGTGCATTGGGACAATTATTCAAGCTTTAGTGTAAGGATCAGATTGGAGAAGACAGAAACAGGAAGACTAGTTGGGAAGTTATTAGCACTTCCCCCAGGGATTCCCTGTGAATGGAGGCTATTTTCTTTTATCACTCCTTCCCTCCCCATCCTCAAATCCTTAGACCAGCTCCTATAGAATATACAATCACCCTCCAATGTTTTTTTTAAATCCTTACTTTCTATCTTAGAATCAATACTATGTATTGGTTCCAAAGCAGAAGAGAGGGGGGCAGCTGGGTAGCTCAGTGGAGTGAGAGCCAGGCCTAGAGACAGGAGGTCCTAGGTTCAAACCTGGCCTCAGCCACTTCCCAGCTGTGTGACCCTGGGCAAGTCACTTGACCCCCATTGCCCACCCTTACCAATCTTCCACCTATGAGACAATACACCGAAGTACAAGGGTGTAAAAAAAAAAAAAAAAAAAAAAAAAACCAAAGCAGAAGAGAGATAAGGGCTAGGCAATAGGGGTTAAGTGACTTGCCCAGGGTCACACAGCTGGGAAGTGTCTGAGGCCAGATTTGAACCCAGGACCTCCTGGTTCTCAATCCACTGAGCCACCCAGCTGCCCCCCACCTTCCAATTTTTGAAGGGCTAGAATGTGGGAGAAAGATTATTCTTGTTTTATTTGGCCCCAGAAAGCAGAAGAAGGAGCCATTGGGAATCAGGGTTCCTATATCTATCTATTTAACAATTATAAAGTAATGGAACTACATGGGATAATGAATAGCAAAATGAGTAAGACCAAGAGGACTCATACACAGCTACAGAGTCAATTCTTGAAGAATAAACTGAATGTTTTCTTCAGAGAGAGAACTGAAAGGTGGGAAATGTGAAAGCCTTAATTTGTATGAATGTGTCTATCTTCCAGATGATGCCTTCTGTGATGGAAGGGAGGGAAGGAAATGGGACACTAGTGATTGTCTTTTTTTGTTTAAATCCTTACCTTCTGTCTTTAGAATCAATACTATGTATTGGTTCCAAGGCAGAAGAGTGGTAAGGGCTAGGCAATGGGGCTTAAGTGACTTATCTAGGGTCACACATCTAGGGAATGTCTGAGGTCAGATTTGAGATTAAGTTCTATTAATAAGGAAAAAAATAACCATTTATCAAGTACCTAAGTATGCAGAGCCCTGTGTAGGACACTGGGGAAGGTGATAATTATAATAATAATTGACATTATCTAGAACTTTGTAAAGTATTTTACACACATCTTCTCATACAAGCTTCACAATAACTGTGAGGTCAATATGACAGAGTTATTGTTCCCATATTAAAGATGAGGAAACTGAAGATTGGAGAAGTTAGGATTACTTTTTGTATTTCCAGTAACTGGTACCGTGCTTTGCACTTAGCAGGTGTCTAATAAAGAAATAAATTAATAAATAATAATGGACATCTTTAATAAGGTTACAAAGCATTTTACAAATATTATCTCATTTGTTCCTTCCAACCATCCTAGGAGGTAGGTGTCATTATTATTTCTATTTTACAGGTGAGAAAACTGATGTAGACAGAGGTAAAGTGACTTGCCCAGAATCACAAAGAAATGATGAGTGCGGTTGGATCTGAACTTGGGTCTTCCAGACCTTAGATCCATTACTGTCCACTGCACCACTGAGCTGCCACTAAAAATAAGGCATGTATGTATATGTACATTTATTTGTAAAGTGCTTTGTAAACCTTAAAGGACATTGTAAACATTACTTATTATTAATAAGGATACAATATAAACTAAGAATCTAGGAGGGAAAGCTCATATCTGCCTAGTGAATCAGAGAAAGTTTCTTGAAGGAGATGGGCTCTGGGCTAGACCTTGTGGGATGGGCATGCTTTTAAGAGATGGAGAGCTCATCTTCATATGTGACTCCCACTTATCTAGTACTGCTTTAAGGTTTGCAGGTTGCTTGCCCTAATTTTTTTTTTCATTTGAGGCTCACATCAGCTCAGAATCTCTTTCCAAGCACAAATGCTTTCATATGGATAAAGTGGGTTTTTTTTTAATCCAATCCAGTAAACATTTATTAAGCACCTACTATGTGCCAGGTACTTTGACAGATTTTGGTGCTAAAACCCAGACTATAGATCTTGAGGTACCATGGTACAATAGAGGGAACGCTAGATTTGGAGTCAGGAGATCTAGATTTGAATCTCAGTTTTGTTTCTAACCAATCTGTGTGATCTTGGGCAACTCATTTACCCACTGAACTTTAGTTCCTCAGCTGTAAAATTGAGTGGACTGAACTAGATGACCTCTAAGATCCCTTCCAGTTCAAAATATATGATCTTAATCCTAATAATAGTAGATGCTATTATCACTTCCATTTTATAGATTGAGGAAACTGAGGCTTAAAGAGGATGGTGGCATGCTGAGTCATATAGACCAGTAAGTATCAGGAGCAGGGCTATAACCCAAGTTTTCCTGACTTCAAGTCCAAAGCCCAACCCATTCTACCAGGCTGACTCTCTTTAGAACATTAATTTATTATTAGTTAATTAATATATTAATTCATAATTAATGATGATCATCATTTGAAAAACCCTCTCCTAGTAGCCCAGGATATCAGAAGGCTGTCCCTCTTGTTAACCAGAGGACTGATTCCACATGTACAACATCCTATCTAAAAAACAAACAAATAAATATATATATGTACACACACAGACACATGTACATATAAATACATAAACACATACAAACAGTAAATATACATATATCCTTGTCAAGCTTAAAAGAATAATGTAAATGTGAGCTATTATTAATATTACATATTACATTATAGATTATCTTTATAGTATAAATAGAATATAATAAGATACTATATTTTATTCTACCTCCTGGGACATTTCAACCCAATCTAATGGAACTCAAAATCAAGTCATTCCATCATTTGCAGAAACCAGTGTTTAATCTGCAGAAGAAATGTGATCACTGTTTTCATGTATTTGACAGACCACCTTGAGAAGAATCTCAACTTCCTCTGGGAAGCGCAAGTTGGTCCAGATTCAAAGCACATGGTAGGGGCAGTCCATAACCAATCAATCAATGAGCATTTATTAAGATTGTCTATTTACTAGGCAGTGTGCTAAACCCTGGGGAATACCCAGAAAAGGAAAAACCAAAAAACTGGCTAGCCCCTACCTCCAAGGAGCTTATTTTGCATACTGCAAAGGGCATTTGGATAAGGGTTAGACTTGTGAGGTTCCTTCCAGAACTGAATTTCTATGATTCTATGCTTCCATGGCTAATTTGTGCCTGTCTCCTTTTGTGTATCTATTTAGAATCAAAATGTTTTCTGATAGCTATCAAACTCTATTTTCCCATATTAAGGTTCTCTGTTGAGGTCAATGACACTTGAACTACCTGTAAATTCCGAGAAGACAAAAACTAGGCTACAGATCATACAGTCATAGACTTAGATCTAGAAAGGGTTTTGGAAGTCATGAAGCATGACCTCTTCAGTTTTTAGAAAAGAAGCTTGGAGAGGTCAAGTCCAAAATCATACGGGCAGGAGTAAGAGGCTTAATTTGAACGTACGTTCTTTGACACCAAACTCAATGCCTTTTTGATACATGGAACCTTTTTTTGTTCTCTTCTCTCTAACTCAAAGTGCCTAAAAGTGGCCCATATGCACTTAATGTTCATAACTATAAATGTGGTATTAGAGAACTGAGTACAAAAGCAATAGAGAATGAATAAACAAAATGGATCACTAGATGGATAAACAGTTCAGATGAATGGCTTCAGTGGATAAATGAGCAAACAGATGAGAATAGATCACTAGAGTATTTCTTAGTCACAATCCTGTACATACATTGCGGCAATATCAAAAAGCAATGTCTGAAACCAAAATGTCAGTGAGAGAAATCTTTCCCACACTAGCCCCTGTAGGAAAGTGATATCTCCAGTTGGTTCTATCTGTGTTCTCTTTGGCCCACTGAAAGAACTTAAGACAGGTTAACTAATAGAATAACCTGAGATGACTACAGGACAGTCAGAGGGGGCATTGATCTAGAACTAGAAGGGACCTAAGAGATCATCAATGCTCTCATTTTACAAATTAGAAATTTCATCATTTTACAAATGATGCTCTTAGAGGTTAAGTGATTGTTTTGACACAGGTCTGAAGTGGCAGAATCAGGATTCAAACTCAGGTCTCATGATTCCAAGTTCCCTATCTAGATTTCAGTGTTTTTTCTACTACCATGCTGTAGGAATATAGTTAGGGATAGTCTGAATTTCTAGAGTTAGTTAAAGGAAGGGAATTTGAGAGAAGCCCTGGGAAAGGATTCTAGGTAGAAAGGAATTGTGGGTCTACAACTGGAAATAACTGAACTTCACTTCCTTCTTGGATTTTGACCAAGCTGGAGGGAGGTTTTGTCTCTGCCTCTAATTCCCATCAAGCTGAAGGAGTTTTTCTCTAAGAGATTCTCCCTGGAAAGTCAGGATTTTCCTTTAACTAACCCTAGAAATCCAGACTATCCCTAACTATATTCCTACAACACCATGTTGTCTCCAGTTCCTTAGGCTTTCCTCAATTGAAGTAATTTGTACATGATCCTCCTGAGACCAAATAAAACCAAGTCTAGAATCTTTATTTAGCCTCAGTACTCTTTCCACCACATCATACCCCTTTCCAGCTAGTGTCTAGGATAATGAGACCTGACCGTGATCCATTTTACATCTATCTCTAACCCCTACTTCATGCCTACTCTATATATAGCCTTGGTCGGTCGGATCCTGGGCTGGGTAGGCTATCATTGATTGGGATCCGCTGGGTGAGTGCCCAAATTCTGCCCTGCTTTCTCCATTTGCCCCATGCCTCTCCTATGAAGGCCAACAAGAAGCTGAAGTTTCATGCGCCATCAACATTTCCCCAGTGCCTTTATTGGTAATGATTTTAGCTCTCCTGTTGTTCTCAGATGGAGGCAGGAGGGAGTCTGAGAAAAAGGGGAAGTCAGCCTACCCTCTACGCAGAGCATCTCCTCTCTATCAAGTGAGGTATTCTCAGTGGCTGGCATGCATCCCCTTCTAGAGAGATAAAGAGGAACAGGAACCCAGGACCCCAGCCCGCTGGGGTTTCATTGCCCTCTAGTGGTAGCTATTAATACTGACCCTTACCCTAGTCGGGAAATAATGGGGCCAGGGAGCTAGGTGTTGAGCAATCTGAGAACACATAGAATGGGTTGTGACCAGCAAGGCTTAGAGTTCCCATGTTTCCTTTAAATTCCTTTCTCAGTCATCTGTTCTTCTCTCTTTCCACCCTTTTTGCACTGGTGATCTCAACCATGGCTTCAAGTTTCACTTCTAGAGGAACAATTTATCCAGGGTCGTAATGGTAAATATTTAACAACTTTCTCTCTCTCTTTACATATACACAACACATATATCAACACATTTATGTATTTATTATATCATATGCACACATATAAAAAGATGCTCACCACAGGCTTTTAAATCTAATCTGTATTATTAATATTTTCTCCATCACTTTCTTAAGTCTCTAGACAATCAACGTAATCATTCAAGATCTGATTTCTTTCCTTTACAGATTTCCATGGGGTAATGCTTACACTGATAATTGAACAGTTGACTCATTAGAGCTATGTTTAAGCTGGCTCCAAAATACCCTCGAATTTATCTATAAAATGAGAGGATATGACTTTTTAAAAGTATATGACTTTTTAAAAAATATCATCTTCTGCTTCAATACTATGTATTGGTTCTAAGGCAGAAGAGTGGTAAGGGCTAGGTAATGGGGGTTAAATGGCTTGCCCAGGGTTATACAGCTAATGTCTAAATCACTTTTTTTTTTTAAACCCTTGCCTTCCATCTTAGAAGCAAAGCTCTTGATTGGTTCCAAGGCAGAAGAATGTTAAGGGTTAAGCAATGGGGATCAAGTGACTTGCCCAGGGTCACACAGCTGGGAAGTGTCTGAGGTCAGATTTGAACTTAGGACCTCCTGTCTCTAGGCCTGGCTCTCAATCCACTGAGTTACCCAGCTGCCTCACTTATTGACTTTTTTTTTAAACCCTTAACTTCTGTGGCTCCTAGGTGGAAGAGTGGTAAGGGTAGGCAATGGGGGGTCAAGTGACTTGCCCAGGGTCACAGAGCTGGGAAGTGTCTGAGGCCGGATTTGAACCTAGGACCTCCCATCTCTAGGCCTGACTCTCAATCCATTGAGCTACCCAGCTGCCCTTCTCATTCACTGACTTTTAAAGTCCCTTCCAGTTCTAAACTATGATCCCAAATCTTTCCAGTTTTGACTTTCCAAATTATAAGATATAATTTTAGCTGTCTGATGGACAATTCCAACCAAAAATCCTACTGTCACTTTATACTCAACATGTCTAGAAATGAAATTATCTTTCCCTAAACCTTTCCCCTCCCAAAGTTTCAGCTCAACATGAAGAAGTTTCTGATGATCAGAACTCATTCCTAGAAATGTATAAACAAAGGCTGGATGATCACCTGACTGAAATATTTTAGAGGATTTTTGCACAGAGTAGAAGGTTGACCTAGGTGATCTGGGTTCAAACTTCTTTGATGCTACTTATCTGGGTGACCTTGGACAACTAATTTCCCTTCTCCATATCTCAGTTTCCTCATCTTTAACATGAAAGGATTGTCAAGAAAACTGAAGACAGAAACAAAGGTTCAATATATATCAAAGCATTCATATTAACACTTTTGGTGATGGTGAGTAACTGAAAAAGAAAAAAAAGGAGGTGTCCACTGATCGTGGAATGACTGAAGATAAAACCTATAAGTGAATGCAATGGAACATTATTGATCAAGAAAAAAATGAAGACTATAAAGAATTCAGAGAAATACAGGTAATCTTTTGCTGTAAGCTCCTTCCTCCTCCTCCTTCTTTACATTTGTTTGACATCCTCTGCCATTTTCTTCTCCTTTTCTCTAGTCTCTGATGAAGGGGTGCCTTTCTTTTTACCAGTCAACCCCTCTACATGTACCCTGATCCCATCCTTTCCAATCTTCTTTGGAAAGTTTCCCCTTTCACCTCCTCGCCCTCTCACCAATCTTCAAACTCTCCTTTTCTATTGATTCTTTCCCTACAGCTTGCCAACACATCCAAATCTCTCTTATTCTTAAGGACCCTCACTAAACACTTTTCATCCCTTTGAATTTATTATCTCATATATTTCCTCCCTCTCAAATCCTTAGGGGGAAAAAAAAACTTGTCCATATTAGGTACCTAACTTCCTCTCCTCTTATTCCCTTCTTAATTTTTTTGCAGTCTGGCTTCTGGCTTTGACATCCAATTAAAACTGCTCTTTCCAAAGTTACCATTTATTTCTTAATGACCAAGTCTGGTGGGTTGTTTTTGTTTTGTTTTGTTTTTCAGTTCTCCTCTTTCTAGAGCACTCCGCAGCATATGATAGCATTGGCTACTTTCATTTCTTCTGAACTATCTCCTTTTGGCTATCCTCTTGCCTATGTGAACATTACTCAGTTGTCTTTGGTGATTCATCATCTATTCATGTTCCCTAACTGGGAGTATATCCTACATCTCTGCCACGGAACCTCAGTCAACTAGCATTCATTAAGAGCCAGGCACTATGTATGCATTGTTCCTCTTGCTTCCAGCCTCTTCCCACTTTAATCCATCCTCCCCATAGCTACCAATGCGATTTTCCTAAAGCATCTGTCTAGCCAAGTCACTCTTCTGCTCAAAAAACCTCAGGGACTACCTATCGTCTCATATCAAATAAAAACTCCATTGTTTGGCCCTTAATACTCTCGGTCCCGTCTTACCTCTCAAGTTGCCTTACACATTAATCTCCTTCATGAACACTACAGCCCACCCATATGTGCCTACTTGTTGTACACACACACACACACACACACACACACACACACACACACACACACCCCAAAAAACACCCCATCTTCTATGCCTTCCCCTCTGGGCCTGGAATGTTCTCTGCCTCACCTCTAGGAATCCCTTGTTGCCTCCAAAACTCAGGTCAAATATTACCTCCTACATGAAACCTTTCCTGATCTCACATCACAAATGCCCTCTACACCAATATTTCTTTGTTTTTATTTTGTAAACATCCTCTCTATATAAGAGGCAGCATAGTGTGGTGGAGAGTCAGCCAGTCTTTATTTCTTTTAAACCCTTACCTTCCATCTTAGAATCAATCCTGTGTATTGGTTCCAAGGCAGAAGAGTGGTAAGGGCTAGGCAATGGGGTTAAATGATTTCCCCAGAGTCACATAGCCAAGAAGTATCTGAGGACAGATTTGAACCTAGGACCTTCCATCTCTAGGTATGGCTCTCTATCCACTGAGCCACCCAGCTGCCTCCAGTCAGTCACTCTTGAAGTCAGAAAGACCTGGCTCAAGTGCTGCCTTTGCCTTATTCTGCTGATAGGATCCTGGTCAAGGCACATGGAAACAAAGGTTTAGGGAAGAGTAAAAGATTCATAACAGGTATTTTGTGATCATAAGGAATGGGAAACAGTAGGCACCCACTGATCGTAGAATGGCTGGAAAAAACTCTGGTATATGATAGCAACAGAATGCTATCATGCTCCCTTATTGTTCTGGGTAACCCTCTGTGACTGTAAGTTGCAGAAACGATGTGGACCTGAATAGTTAGTTTTTTTCACTAGGGAATTCCCTATGGCCAATGAAATTTTAAGTCCAATCCTTATCTTTTTTATTTTATGTATACTAAAATTGCACATGTTGTTTCCCGCCCCCCCCCCATTCCCCTGGAATAGAATTTAAGTTCCTTGTCTCTGTACCTCCTGTGCCTAGAATAGAGTAGGCACTTAATAAATGCTTGATTAATTGATAGATTGACTTATGAAGTGATATAGAAGGGAATGAGGAGAACCAAAAGATCAGTAAAGACTATGGATAAAGCAGGGTAAGTGGAAAGTTTGGTAAAAGGAAGCTGAATTCTGAATAACTGAAAAACTCATAAAGAATCTAGAGAATGGGTAGGAAGATATTTACCTCCTTCCTCATGACAGAGAAGAGAAAGACTTTCTGTTGTTTAGTTGTTTTTAGTCAACTCTGACTTCATGACCCCAATTGAGGTTTTCTTGGCAAAAATACTGGAGTGGTTTGCCATTTCCTTCTCCAGCTCATTTTCCAGATGAGGAACTGAGGCAAACAGGATTAAGCAGCTTGCCTAGGGTCACACAGCTAGTAAATGTCTGAGGTCTCATTTGAACTCATGTCTTCCTGAATCCAGGTCCAGCACTCTACCCATCATGCCATCTAGCTTCCCAGAAAGGGACTACAAGGATATAATGTATACTTGGTCAGATAAAATTTCTATTATTAGAAGCCTTTGCTTGGTTATTTTTCTTTACCACAGGAGAGAGTTCCCTCTGGAAGGTGAAGCTGTTGATGGGCATCTTTTTCCCAGAAATAACTGATATAAAAGACACTAATGAAATATATTTTAAAAAAATAAAAATAATTTGGGGGCAATGGATTAGATTATTCTTAAAGTTACTTCTAGATTTATTCCATCAGAATAGCTATGACTTCAGACAAATCACTTAACTTCTCTGAATCTCAATTCCCTTATCAATAAAATAAAAAATTAAAAATAAAATGAAATAGGAAAAGCAATATTTGCACCAGTGTGTGTGACTCTTGGCAATTGGACTTCCTGTGACTTCCTTTTCCTCATGTTGGTTTAGATGGCCTCTGAGATCCCTTCCAACTCTACCCTTGCTTCTTTGCAGGTGTTTTCTTTGCTGGGGATGTTTCATAGAGGGGAACATTACTTATAACAGTGATGGGCAAACTATTCCCCGAGGGCAAGATCTAGGCCATAGTTTGCCCATCACTGCCTTAAGCAATTCCCTAATCACTACATCTGGATGTGGGGGCAGAGTGATTAGGGAATTGCTTAAGGCAGTGATGGGCAAACTATGGCCTGGATCTGACCCGAGGGGAATAGTTTGCCCATCACTGACTTATAACATCAAAATTTTTTATGTGTTTATTGGTAGTCGTGATTTTTTCCCTTAAAATTTGATGTTGTTATACAGGATGGTTTTCTGGGTGTGGGGACAGAGAGGGATATGGGGCAAAATCTAGTTGATATAAAACAGAATATATCAATAAAATCTATTATTTTTAAAATCTATATTATATAACTAAAGTTCTTTGGAACCAGTAAGTATTATTGGTGAATTGAGATGATGACTGATGATGATGATGATGATGATGATGATGATGATGATGATGGTGCCACCAGTTAAATGAGTTTCTGGTTTTCTTCCCACCACGATCTGCTCCCAAAGGGGGAAATGAGCAAGCTGAATTTAAAAGCCAACGAAGGAGAGATCACATCTCTTTACCTTGCATATAACACAGAGGCAGAGGAGACATCCAGGAGAAATCTAAAGAGAGAGAGAGAACCTCTTTAGGGAAGGAGTGAGGAAGGGGGCCAGGAAGGAAGGGATTGCCTGAGATTCAAGCCCCCTACCTTTGCCCTTGCCAATAATAGCTAACATATATATATATATATATATATATATATACACTTCTAGAGGTTTGCAAAGCATTTCCCAATAGATTATTTCATTTGATTCCCCCTTTTAGAGGGAAGTGGGACTAGAAGAGGCTAACTGACTCGCCCGAGTAAGCATCTGAGGCAGGATTCTACTCCAGGTCTTCCTTATTCTAAGTCCAGTGCTCTAGCCCCTCTGCCACTTAGTTGCACCTGTCTAGGGGTCTTAGAAGGTCAGGAAATTCATCTGTGATATACAAGAAGGTGGTTAAGATGTTTCCAAGGAACCCAAGAACCACTGGTCCTTGCCCAAGTGAGACTGATTTGTATTGGGTCAGCTGTCAGGGGATGAGAAGGGATGTGAGTGATTTTTAACTGCTTTACTAATGCTTTATTTAAAATGCTTCACAAACTGATTCCAACCCGTGTGTGTCCTACCGAAGTCCACATTGCCCAACTGCTTTGCATGGCCTTGCCAAGGCTTTCCCTCCACGATCCAGTCTCCAATTCAGGCTGTACCCAGCAGTTCTAAGGTGGGCAATGGAGGATGTTATTCTGGGCCCTGGAGTTATTTGTTCTTTCCCAAGGGGATGCTCATCTGGCTAGGTTGGGCAGGAAATAACGTGCTCAGGACACATAAAGCTTCATGAGGGCTATAAAATTCTGGATTGTATATGAGTAAGAAAACAGGAGCCCTGATAAGATAACCTACCCACTAACTATAGAAAATGGGGTTGAGAAAGGGTGGGAAGGCAGGACCAGCATACCCTTCGAGTCCAGGACCCAGGCATTCCTTTAGCTACTGCTCAGGTGAACCAGAGTAAGAGGTAAGGATTTGTAGTGAGGAACAGGATATAAGGATCAGTTGGAGCAAAGAATCATACTCTCTGAGTCAACGAAAGGGGCCTGTTTCCAAATCTATAAAGTAAACTGATGACATCGAAGGCCCCTTCCACCTTGAACTAGATTCTATGACCCTGGAGGGCATCTCCACAAACCACAGAAGGAGAGCAACTCTCTACACCATCCTACAACAAGTTATCATCCAACCTAAATATTGTCCATGAAAGCAGTCAGTGACTCTTGAATAATTCTCATCTTGAGGAAGCCCTTCCTTGTATTGAGGTAAAATTTGCCTCCTACAACTTTGGACCTCATTTCAATGACTCTTCTCTATCCTCACTTATTCTCTAATCTGTCTAGCAGCCAATCTTCAGTCGCCCGTTGCTGGGTCTTCTATCAAGGGCACATCTACTAATGCTGGGTTCAGGGCTCTGTTCTGAAACCCTCTTCTTTTCTCCCTCTATACTATTTCACTTGACAATCATACCATCAATACATTCAATTATTATCCAAATGCTGATGATTCTCAGATATACTTCCAAGGATATGATGGTAAATGTTTAACAAGCAGGTCTTTAGGGGGGTGGGGAAGATGTGTGCACAACACATTTTTAAGTGAAATCTACATTATTAACATTTTATCCATCACTTGCTTAAGACTAGATAACCAACGAAATGGTAAATCAGCCTCAATTCATAATGTTGGCCACTCTCTGATGTGTAAATGCTTACACTGAAAAAAACCCCAACATCTTCTGGCTCTAATACACAGCCCTAAAATCTATCTTGCTCTTTCAAATCTCCAACTGCCTACAAGAAATCTCAAAATTAAGGTCCCATAGATAGCTTCAACTTTGGCATGTCTAAAATTGAACTTATGATATTTCCCATCAATCCTCCCACCTCGCCACTGTCCTTTACTTTTCTTTTTTTTTTTTTTTAAACCCTTACCTTCCATCTTGGAGTCAATACTGTGTATTGGCTCCAAGGCAGAAGACTGGTAAGGGTAGGCAATGGGGGTCAAGTGACTTGCCCAGGGTCACACAGCTGGGAGGTGTCTGAGGCCAGATTTGAACCTAGGACCTCCTGTCTCTAGGCCTGGCTCTCAATCCACTGAGCTACCCCGCTGCCCCACCCCCTTCTTTACTTTTCTATTGCTATCAGGGCACTATGTCCTCTCAGGCGATGCCCAAGTTCCCTAGGTTTCCTTCCCAACTCTTCATTTTCTCTCATCCCTCCATATCTATTCAGTGGCCAAGTCCTATTGCTCCTGCCTTGGTAACATCTCTTGCATAGGCTCCCATCTTTCCTCTGACATAGCATTGTCTTGATATAGACCCTAATCCATTCATGCCTGGATGATAGCAATGGTAGCCTTCTGGTTGGTCTTCTTCCAGCTTCAGTCCTTTTTTTGCTAAACTGTCTAATCACTAAGCTTTCCTGACTGGCCGTGTGTTCTCTCTATTCAGTAAACTCCAATGGCTCCCTATTACCTACAGGATCAAATATAAAAACCTCTATTTAGTGTTCAAAGCCTTTTCTAACATGGCGCCCTCCTACCTTTCCAGTCTTTTTATACTTTGTCAATCTCCATGAACTCTGCAAACACTGACCTCCTTGCTGTTCCTTACACTCTATTGCTCTACTCCGAACATTTTCACTGTCTGTCCCTGTGCCTAGCATGATCTCCTTCCTCATTTCCACCTTGTGGCTTTCTTGGCTTCCTTGCAAGTCTCAAAAAAAATCTCATTTCTATAAGAGGCCTTTTCTGATCTCCCTTAAAGTCTTTGTTGTGCTGATTATCTCCTATTTATTCTCCATGTAATTAGTTTTGTACATAGTTGTTTTCATATTGTCTCCCCCATTGGACTATGAGATCCTTAAAGAAAGAAACTGTTTTTTGAGTCTCCAGCATTTAGCACAGTGCCTGGCACATATCTCTCCCTCCCCACCCCAAACTTTACCTTCCATCTTGGAACTGATACAGAGTATTGGTTCCAAGGCAGAAGAGCAGTAAGGGATAGGCAAATGGTATTAAATGACTTGCTCAGAGTGACATAGCCAGGAAGTTCCAGATTTGAACCCAGGTCCTCCTATCTCCAAATCTGGCTCTCTATCCACTAAGCCATCTAGCTTCCCCTCACGTAAGTATTTAATAAATATTTGTTGACTGACTGACATGACTGAACAGAATAAGTCTGCTTCCTTTTCCGTATGCTAGACTCTCAGGGTAAGGGTGTCTAGAGATCTCTTGTGGACCACTAATCCTACTGCCTGAAAAAGGTTCTCTACTCATGCCTTGGGGTCCACATGTTCAGTGGTTGCTATCAAACCTGCACAATCCCCACAACAGTCTTCTTGGAGAGTGGCCCATCAAATTCCAAAGGCAGAGTCTTTGGAGAGGTGGGAGATGGAAGGGAACTCAATTATCTAGCCGAATTTTACAGATGAGGAAACTGAGGTTTAGAGAGGTGATTTGTCAAAGGTCATGTAAGTAGTAGAACCAGGAACTAAATGCAGCTTTGCTGTCTCCTAATTCTCTCAAAAAACCATTGGTGTGATATAATATAGCCAAATAAGGGAATTGGAGAATCAACTAAAACAATTCATCTTGCCTACCCAAAGCCTGAGCCCCACCACAGTACATTTTAATCTACAGCATGATCTGATTCTCCAGACCCCTTGTCTCACCCCAGCTGAAGTTCTTTTGCTGTTCTATAACAAAGATGGTGACTTGATAACAGGTAATTTGGGAATCCTGCCAGTTCCAAGCCCCTACACCACCAAGGCACCATTTCTCCTATCCTACCACCAGAGAAAAATGGAAGGAAGAAGAAGGAGAAAAGAAAGATGAAGAGGGAAGGTGAGGAGAGTCGTGAAAGAGGAGGGGGGGGGGGAATGGGAGGAGGAAAGGAGAGTAGGAGCAGGGGAGGGAAAGAAAAAAGATGAGAAGGGAGAAGAAGGGCCAAAGAGATGATACTGGAATTCCCCAGGGAATCCACTATTCCTTACTCCAGAATGTACCCTTCTTCTCCACACTCCTAGTTGCTAGGTTGGATAGTGAGAGACCCTCAAGTCTAACCAGAGTCTGTATTCCCATTTCTCTCAGAATGCTATGAATGAAGAGAGATGTTCTTAACAGATGGGCTCTGGGCTCTTTGAAGCAAGAACATTTATGGTAGCTGCTCCCTCCCCTGCCTCATAGAACTAGACAAAAGACTTCAGCTGACTGTATACTGGCCTCTTTCCCAATAGATGGTTCATCCTCATTCCAGACTACTCCCCTCCCACACACTCTACCTCTCCCCCCAGAAAGCGGAGTCTTCATGAACTTTCTTGCCTTTCACCTGAAGGGGTCGTGCCATCCACAGTGCAGCTTGGCCAGGGTCTTGAAGTTGCTCTGGTGGCCAGCCAGTCTGTGTCCATCTTCCTCCTGCTCCATTGAATGGGGTTTCCCCCAGCCTTCAGGCTGGAGAAGAGACCCCGGGCCTTTGGTTCCTTGAGGCTTCCACCCTGCAGAGATATGAGAAGGGATCAGGGCTAACATCTCAGCCCTTTACACTTTTTAAAAGACATCAACAACATCTGCTTATCTGTAGATATGCAGATCTCCAGTCTTTGAGGAACAGTGGAAATGCTTATTCATCAGTCAGTGGATCACTGGGTCACAGAAATTAAGAACTGGAAGGGACCTTATAGATAACCCCATCATTAAAAAGGTTTTATTAAGGGGTCAGCTGGATTGAGAGCCAAGCCTAGAGATGGGAGGTCCTAGGTTCAAATCTGGCCTCAGACACTTCCCAGCTGTGTGACCCTGGGAAAGTCACTTGACCCCCATTGCCTACTCTTACCAGTCTTCTTCCTTGGAGCCAATACACAGTATTGACTCCAAGATGGAAGGTAAGGATTTAAAAAAACAAAAATGTTTTATTATTTAAAAAAAAACATCACTTTCACTTCCCTCCTATAATTCCCATGAGACTGTGAAAGTCTACTTCACTATTAGTTCTCTGAAAGTGATTATTAGTCAGATCATTTAGAGTTCTGAACTTTCAATATTGTTGTCTTTTCTATTATTGTGGTCCCATGAAAATCATGCTCCTGCTTTTGTTCACCTTTCTCTGCATTAGTTCATATAAATCTTCCCAAGTTTCTCTGAAAACTTCCTATCTGTCATTTTGTATGATACAATAATAATATTCCATTATGTTCATATGCCACTACTGTACGCGACCAGCCATTCTCCATTTGATGAGTGGTCTCTTTGCTTCCAGTTATTTGCTTTCACAATCAGTGCTGCTGTAAATATTTTGGTACTTACACAACTTTTCCTTTTGTCTTTGAGGTGTATATCTAAGTAGGGATATAATTGGATATATATAATTATGAATAGTATAAATATACAATTTAAAGTTTACTGTGTATAATTTAGTGATTTTAGTAGCTTTTTGGATATATTTCCAAAAGATTTTTCCAGAACCACTGTACTATTTCACAAGTCTACTAAGAGGACATTGTTGTTTCTCTCTTCCCACAACCCCTCTGACATCTATCTCTTATAATTTCTGCTATTCTGAAGCCAACCCAGTCATTTTACAGAAGGCCAAAGTGAGATTTGGCAAGAGGAAATGTTTTCATCACAAAGCCATAAGTCGCAAAAGAAGAATTCAAACCCAGATCATAAGATCATAGATGATAAAATTTAGAAGTGGAAGGGACCTAAAAGATCATCTAATCCAGGAGTTCTTTTTCTTTTTTTTAAACTCTTACCTTCTGTCTTAGTATCATTTCTAAGGCAAAAGAGTGGCAAGAGCGAGGGAATTGGAATTAAGAGACTTGCCTAGGATCACACAACTAGGAAGAGTCTAAGGCCAGATTTAACCTCCAGATGCCAGACCAGTAGCTCTACCCATTGTACTACCTAACTTCCCACAGGAGTTCTTAATCTGAGATCTATGGAGCCTGTGACCTTTAACAGGAAAAAAAAATGACATCTCAATTTCAATATGATTTCTTTTGCATTTTACTTTATGCACTTAAAAACATGATTCCAAGGAGTACACAGGTTTTACCATACTACTAAAGGTTCCATGACAAAAAAGAAAGATTAAGAAATCCTGACCTAATTCTATCCCATAAAGTGGATGAGAAAATTGGGGTGAGGGGAAGTGTCTTGCTTATGATCAAATAGGAAGTAAGCAGAAGAGCTGAAATTAAAGCATAGATTTTTTTTTACTCCAGAATCCAAAACGTTTTCCTACTATAGTACTCTACCAATCAATAAACATCTAATGAATACTTATGTTGTGTGCAGTCCCATTGGAAGGAGAAGATAAGGAAAAGACAAACTGGTGCCCTTAGTGAATTCACACTTTATTTGGGGAGTCAAAACTCCTACATGAAATAACTATGAATAACAGCTAAGAAACTCTTCATACTGAGCCCGTATCTATTTTCCTATGAATTCCTACCACTTTGCCTTGTTCTTGCCATTTAAGGTCAAGCAGAAAATGTTCCCTTTTCCTGATGATTACCTTTCAGATACTTGAAGATATTTATGTTTCCCCTCAGCCTTTTCTTCTCTAGATTGATCAGCCCCTGTTCTTTTCATTAGTCCTCATTTAAAATGACTTCCACTCTCATCTTCTTGGTTATTCCCTTTGAACATGCCCCATTTGTCAATGTAATGTCTCTTCTAAAACATGATGCCCAAAAGTGAACAAAAGACAGAGTCATTGGTAGTAACATTTCCACACTGACTATAGGAAGACAGGAATACTGATGCACTGTTAGTGGAGTTGTCAATTGGTCCAAACCTCTGGAAACAATTTAAAATTATATGAAAAAAGTTATTTAAATGCTAATTCTTTTAACCCAGAGATGTCAGTATTAGGACTATATCCCAAGGAGATTAAAAACTGAACAAAAATATCCTGTACATACCAAAATATTCACAGCAGAATCTTTTTTTTGCTTTAACCATTTTATTAGAATAAAGTATCTCTAGCATTTGATATTAATATAATGATAGTAGACACAAAGCATCTTAATATTTCAAATTGCTTTATCTATAATATCTTATTTGATAATGATTATGAAGATCTCATCTGAAAAATGACTCAAATTCCCCCTTGACATATAATTTCCAAAATTAATTTACTATTTTTTTTTGTTTTTTTTAAACCCTTGTACTTCGGTGTATTGTCTCATAGGAGGAAGATTGGTAAGGGTGGGCAATGGGGGTCAAGTGACTTGCCCAGGGTCACACAGCTGGGAAGTGGCCGAGGCCGGATTTGAACCTAGGACCTCCTGTCTCTAGGCCTGACTCTCACTCCACTGAGCTACCCAGCTGCCCCTCTATTTTTTGTTTTTAATGTCATCAACATTTTGTCTATATATTGTCATCTATACAATGTCATTTAATTAAACTCTATAACCCCTTGCAGAGAGCCATCATTTATAATATTTTTTAAAAGGAAAAAATATTTCTCCAAAACTACCATACCAACATATCAAAAAAAGTCCAATGGTAAATGCGCTATTCTATATCCATAGCCTTTATCTCTTAAAAAAAGGGAAGAAGATGGGGGCAGCTGGGTGGCTCAGTGGATCTAGAGACGGGAGTTCCTAGGTTCAAATCTGGCCCCGGACTCTTCCTGGCTGTGTGACCCTGGGCAAGTCACTTAACCCCTATTGCCTTGCCCTTACCACTCTTCTGCCTTAGAACCAATACACAGTATTGATTCTAAGACAGAAGGTAAGGGTTTTTTGTTTTTTTGTTGTTGTTTTTTTAAGGGGAAGAGGAATATGTCTTCTCTCTCTTCTTTTTGGCCAAATTTCAGAAAGCATTTTTTTTTGTGGTAGCAAAAAATTAGAAACAAAATAGATGTCTATCCACTGGGGAATGACTAAACCAATTGTGATACATGAATATAATGAAATATAATAAAAGATAAATATAGAAGGAATCCAGAGAAATCATGGGAAGATGATGAAGAGTAAAGATTAATCAGAAAAGTATTATACACAATTACTACAATAATGTAAATAGAAAGAAAGGCCAATCAAATGAAACTGAACATTGCTTGATTATAATGATTAAGTTTGACTTTGGAAATGAGAGAATGCTTCAACATTCTTTCATTGAAGAGGTGGGAGACTATTGATATAGAAAGTTGAATATGCTATCAGACATAATGTGTTGGTTGATTTTGCTAAACTGTTTTTAAAAAAAATTATCATAAGAGAAGGCAACTCATCCTTTGGTGAAGAAAGAGAGATATATTCAAAAATAAAAGGTGTCAGTAAAACTTTAAATTAAAATCATGGTGCCCAGAACCAAACAAAATGACTACCTCATGAGACACTAAGCTCCAAATCACTGGAAATGTTTAACTGGAGTCTGGATGACCACTTGTTAAGGATGGTGTGTGTGTGTGTCTGTGAGTCTGTGTCTGCGTGTCAGGGGAAGGGAGGGAGGTTCTTATGCAGGTACAGGTTAGACTATGTGAGCTTTGCAACTTCTTCCAATTCTGAGATTCTAAGACATACCATCTTTAAGTGCTAAATGATTAGACTAGGTGAGGCTTAATGGTATAGACTAGGAATATTAGAAGAATTTAAAGAAAGGGGAGATCAGTGGGAAAAGGAATAGTTACAGAAAGCTCCAACAAGGAGTTGGGCCTTGAAGAATAGGTAGGACCTAGACAGGTGCAGTGGTTGGGAAAGGACTTTCCAGAAGTGGGAAACCTTTTGAGGAAAAGGCACTGAGACAAGAATAAGCCTAGAGTGTTGGAGGGATAGTTCAAAGTAATCTGAATGAAGTAAAGAGTATGTTCTTAAGAAGGAAAAATAAAGTTGGCTTATTAGTTGAGGAACATTATTAAAAGCCTTGAATTCTAGGGTATTTTATTTGGCAGACCAAAGTTTTTTGAGCATGGGAAAATGAGATTGCTTTGATACAGTGAGCATCTTATATTGGAGGGGGGGGGGCGATTGGGAGACCAGTTGAGAGGCTTTTAAAATAGTCCAGGTGAGAGGTAATGAAGACTTGAAATGGAGTGGTACGCATGAGAATTGAAAGAAAAGATATTTCAGAAATGGAATGGGCAAGATTTGGTAACTGATTAGCCATGAGCATAAAGGGCATGGAGGAGTCAAAGGTATCCCCAAGATTTTGATCCTAAAAATTACGAAAGTAATCATTCCAATGCTTCTGATAATCCTTTGTACTGGAAGCCAGAAGAGCCACAATAAAACTAAAAATTTTTACAGCTGGGATAAAAACCCTTAACAACATCCTGGGCAAATGATACAAAAAGTTCCCCCAATTGAAGATTCTAAGACTAATACCTTGGGATAACACGCTGCTGATTCTAGGGAAATTGCTCTTGATTTCCTAATTTTCGATTATAAGAAGATTTGAAATCTGAGAGATTTTTTACTAGACTTTTATAGTAAAAGTATTAATTCAGGTCAGATGGGTAAAGAACAATGACTTTCCTCTATTGATTAGCCACTAATTTAGTTCCAGCCTAAATTCATTCAAACAATAATTGAGAGAGGATGTTTGAAAGTTCTAACCCTAAGTCAAATAGCAGTCTAGGACAATGGCCTGTGTCTCAATTCCAGAAGCAGGGAATTCCAAAGATAGATTTAATCTTTAGATTATTCAGTCTGGCTTTTGATCCTTCTATGGGAATGGCAACTTACATCTGAGAGTTTGCTCAAAGAACTATCAGCTTGCCCTTAATAGGGAGAATATTGCATCTCAAGAAAGGCACTAAGACTGTCAACAGGTTCCCTGAAGTCTAGACCACATTATTAGCAGCATGAGACCAGAAAAGCAATGTCAAGTCATTATCACTTGAGATCAGCAGGAAATCAGGAGTGAATTGTCCCTCTTCTATGATTGTTTACTCTTTCCACTGATGATGAGAGTATCTGTGGGAAAATGTAGCTAAGGCTTATGGGGGAAAATATTTCTACTTTTCTTAATATAAATGTTTATTTAAAACCTTTGATTCGAACTAATTATATCTCCTAGCTAGCTACTGAAAGTAAACACATTGGTGGGGTCTCCTGAGTTTTGGGTTTTGTGTGTGTGTGTATGTGAATTTGGAACCTGGGAAATCCTTTATGAGAGGGATGTGTTCTACTACTACACCTAATTTTTCTTGCTAATTAAGCACTAAGGTCAATCAAACTGAGTCATAAGGCTGACTCTAAATGTCTCCAAACCTTGACCTGGTTCAATACTCCCTAAGGCTGAAAATGACTCCCCACCCCAGGTCATTTTACTCATTATCCTATTTCTATAAATAAGATCAACAACAACTCATTTATATAATGTTTTAAGGTTTGCAAAGTATCTTTTCTATGAAGAAATCAGAGGAAAATTTCTGCATCATCTTAAAAAAAAAAATTTGAACCAAGAAAGTAAATTCCATACCTCCTTTTTTGGTCCCTCATTTCAGTGTCTAAATCAATAATAGAGCTTAAACCTATTTTCTTTAATTCAGACCTCAGTAGAAATAGAGCTCTGCTGGTCATCTGGCAGGTACCCAGAGATCTGGTCCTACTAGAGAAAAATTAAGGCCAGATTTCATACTTTTTCCTAAAGGTGCCGGCTGAAGGATTTGACTGAGTTTGTCTGTCTGTCTGCTTGCCTGTTTCCCTATCTAACTCTCTATCTGACTGTCATTTTATCTCCCTGTCTGAAAAATTGTCTGTTTGTCACTCTGCTTATATGACTATCTTTCAGCTTGCTGTCTGACTAGCTTGTTTTCAATAATGAATATATATATAAAAATACACATATATGTTTATTTTAAAACTTTAAGGTTTTCATAGCACCTTGTATACATTACCACATTTGACTCTCAGTAACTGTGAGGTAGATTCTGCAGGCGCCATCCCCATTTTAAAGATGAGGAAACTAAAGTTCAGATGAGCTTAGTGGCTTGTCCATGGTAATCCATTATTAAATTTCATAGCTGGGGTTCAAATTAAGATCTCTCCTGACCCCCAGTCTAAGTACTCTTTCCATTTTCACTAGCAGGGAACTGGTGGCTCAGCAGATAAGAGTGCTGGGCCTGGAGTTAAGAAGATCTGAGTTCAAATCCAACATCAGACCCTTACTAACTGAGGGACTCTGGGCAAGTCACTTAGCCTCTGTTTGCCTTGGTTTTCTCAACTGTAAAATGGAGATAATAATAGTCTCTATCTCCCGTGATTGTTGTGAGGATCAAATGAAATATATGTAAAGTGCTTGGCACATAGTCAGGGTTTAGTAAATGCTTGTTTCCTCACTTTCCACCACTCAGCTAGTCTACGTGACTGTAGGGTTATTTGTCTTCTCAACTCTCTGTCTATAAACCAAAATTCTGCATTTTTATAAAACTTGATTAAGAAAATACAACCTACTTTTTCTATCTATTCCACTACCTGTCTTTGGAACAATCTACATGCCAGTATGACTAGGGCCCATCTACCTTTGCCCCTTTCTTTCTGTCCATCTAACTATCTGACTAGCTCTTTGGTTGTACCATTGTCTATCTGGTGGACATTTGTCTGCCTATCTGACTGTCTGTCTGCCTGCCTATATGATTATCCTCTGTACAATTTTATCTGTCTGATTACCTACTTGCTTGCCTCCTTGCTTAATAGACTTAGCCACAAACTTACCTATATAACCATCTTTCCATATGACAATCTGTCAACCCGCGTCTACTTGTACAACTGTCTGTCTGCTAACTCAATTGTCTCCTTAAATAGCTCTCTATCCATTTATATGGCTTTCTGTTTTACTTTATGGCTATTAATATTTATCTTTCTATTTGTCTTAACAGCATGACCATCTGAGAACAGTCCCAGCTGATGTCCAAAGAGATGTCTGCAGGCTCAGCACTCCCTTCTATGGATATCCCAAAGGCACTTGGGACTCCTCTTGTATGCTGGTTGAGAGCCTCTTGGGTCATGGATCATATGGCAGATCCTTGGTTGTTCATGATAATTTCTTATATTTTATCTCAAGATAGCCGTCACAGGTTAGCTGACTCAGTGAGTACAATTAGTCCTGGAATATGGCAGGATACAGAGGATCTGCCCCAAAATCCCAAGCAGGAATAAAAGATATCCTGGTCTTCCCTGGGACAACCATCACCATTTGCACTCTAAGAAGCAGACTATAATGACTGTTTCTACATTCTCCATCCTATGAACCTGTAATTAAAAACCTTTCATTATCACAAGAATTCAGAGTATTTGAACAATCTCTGGAAGCCCATCCCAAATTCAGACCGATTCTGGTTATTGGCAGTGTCTCATTCTGACCACCAGGGGACTTTCTCTCCAGAGTGTCATTCTCCCCACCCCATCCCCAAATGGCGCCTCAATCTCAATTAATCAGGGCTGGTCATACAGGAAATGCTCATCAAAGACCTGTTGATTGCTTTATTGCTAGAGAAGGAAAGACAAAGTCCACAGGGCTGGGAAAAGACGATGTTTAACCTTTCCATGTGAAATTGGAAAATGACTAAGAGAAGACACGGAGAAAATGAATTACTATGACTGCCAATGAGGTCACTTCAAGTCCTTGAGACATTGGTAGTAAATCCTATGAGGCCTTGGCTTCTAAGAACACAGTCCCTGACCATCTCTTGGTGCCTGCCTCTTAGCGAAGTCTTCAGTTCAGACGCCCTGAAATGTCAAAAGCAGATGAAAAAGGTCTCCTGCGGAGCAAAGGCTTATAAGGCTTTCCCACCTTTGGGGGAATGCTCTGGAACAATTAATCTTTTCTCCAGGGGCCATGCCGGTCTGGATTTCTCTACCTTCTACCTCTATTTAGGCCTCCTGCAACAAGCCAAGCCAGGAGAAGACTTCCAAGAACAGTTACCCTAAGAAATAATGTCTTCCCATCACATATGAGATGAAAGTTCAGACTCCTGAGTTTGATATTCAAGGCTCTCTACAATGTGGCCCCAACCTAACTCTCCAACCCCATCTCCCATTATTTCCCTTCATGTACCCTAGACTCCAGACAAACCGGACTCTCCATGAGACACTCAAACACGCTTCGTGCTTTTGTCTCTCTCCTTTTGCTCGTCTTGGCAATAAAGTGAAGATTCTCGCTGGGGCAAAGCACATCTCTTCCCTGACACATCCTTTTATTCCACTTATACTATGAGTACCTGGGCTTGTCGTACCCACGTCCCCCCTCTCCCTTCGGGACTGACCTTGGCCTAGCCTTCCCCGACCACGCACGATCTATCAGTTTTATTTGACCAGCATCCTCTGGAGAAACTTCGAGCCTGGGGCTTTGGAAGTCCATGCCAGCGACCCCAACCCAGCTCAATTCTTCTTCCTTTGCTTCCTGCCGCCCTATGATGTGTCTCTTTCTGCTGCCTAGAAACCTGGCCCTGGCTAAGTTACAAATACACGATTATGTATGCTGGTGTCCGTCCCCGGCAGTCCTTTGTTGCTATTGAATATGTCGTGGCCAACAAAAGTGCACTGGATTAGCCACAGTGGATTAAAAGATTTGCCTCTCAGAGTTTACCTAATAATGTAACAATTGACATAGAAGGAGGCTTTGAAACCTACATGACTCTCTTATTTCACCATCTGTGCATTTGCTTTCCATTGCTGTGCAAATATGACTGAGAGTTTTCAGGGAGCGATTACACATGGCCCCTGGCTTCAGCTCTCTCTCTCTCTCTCTCTCTCTCTCTCTCTCTCTCTCTCTCTCTCTCTCTCTCTCTCTCTCTC
>NC_058130.1:141569871-141706476 GCF_016433145.1 Gracilinanus agilis | reverse complement strand
GAAAGAGAGAGAGAGAGAGAGAGAGAGAGAGAGAGAGAGAGAGAGAGAGAGAGAGAGAATAAGAGACAGAGAGGGAGAGAGAGAAATGAAGATGAAGGGAGGAGGAAAGAGGGCAGAAGGAAGGAACCAGAAAATGGGAGGAGTGACAGAGCTGGAGTAGAAAGGCAGGCAGGTGGTTCTCAGCAGATCCCTGTTCATGGAGATTTCACACTGGCTCATCCAGGGCTGACTGAGGTCAGGGCTGGCCTGTGGCCAGTGACATTAGCAATTCAGAAGGAGCTGCTTATGGTTGGGCCATGGTCTCTCTCTCCCTTTCCTCTCTCTCTACCATTGCCCATCAAAAAATCTGCATGTGCATGCCCAAAATATAAATATTTATACACAACACAGATGTCTGTATTCATGGCCTCATACTGTGAATTCCTTATCCCATCCCTAAGCCAGAAATGTCACCTTGGACAAGTCATTACTCTTCCCCAGGGACTGTAGTCTCCCAGTCTTAAAAGTGAAGTTTTGTTCAAGATTGATCTTTTCTCATTCTAATAATATATGATTCTATGAAATCTAGAGACCCCTAGGTGCCTGAAGGCACTACAGAGGAGCTGAGATTTGTGACAATTCCCCCTAATGACAGTTATTTGGGCTATAGGCTAGTCTGTGGAGATCACCAGTGGCCTTGGCTTTGGGGTAGGTGTTCTATGAGCCTTAAATTTGGGAGGATATGTCTGGGCCTCTCTGTCTCATTTGACTTCTTGGCACCTGGAATGGGAAAAGGATAAGAGGCAGGAAAGAGTATCTGTAAAGAAAAGTGCCTTCAAAGGAGGGTACGCTGGTAAATGTTTAACTACTTGTTCTGGTGTGGGGAGGAATGTACCCAAGACATACTTTTAAATTTAATCTGCATTATGAACATTTTCTCCAATGCTTTCTTAAGTCAAGACAACCAACAAAACAATACATCAAGTTCTGATCTGAGGTTGGGCCAAGAAGTAAATGCTCACACCAAAAATTTAACAATTAGGTCACTGGTACTAGCCAGTTCCAGAAGAACCTTCTCCAAAGGCCCCCAGAATGTTAGAGAACATTTTCACAGAATGTTACCATTATAAATCTTTCTCTCTGCAGAAGAATGGAAAGCACATTGGACTGGTTTTGATCTTAGCTCTGCTATTAAGGACACCACTGGCAGGCCTCAGTTTCCATATATGTAAAACAAAGAGGTTCGATTATATCAAGGTTCTTAACTTTCTTTGTATACTGGACCACTTTGATAGTCTAGTGTAGCCTCTAGACCCCTTTACAGAAAAATGTTCCTAAATGCATTAAATAAAATGTAGAGGAATTCAAAGGAAACTAATTATTGTTGAAATACAGTTATGGGGGGAAAAAACAACTTACAGGACATCAGAGTAGCACAGTGGAGAGAGCTTCAGGCCAGGAATTGGGAGGTCCTGGGTTCAAATGTGACCTCAGACATTGCCTAGCTGTGTGACCCTGGGCAAGACACTTAACCCTGATATATTTCTAAAATCATATAATGTTATATATATATTAAAGATCACAACCCCCAAGTTAGAAACCCCTGGACTAGAAGATTTCTAAGATTTCTTCCAACCATAAAATCCTACAAGTCTATCTATCATTTCACTCTTTCTCAGTCTCTTGGTCCCCTTCCTTAAATAGCTAGGATTTATATTGATCCTCACAACCACTCTGGAAGTAGCTACTATCATCCCCATGTTACAGAGGGGGAAACTAAGGCAAGCAAGGGTTAAGTAACTTGCCCAGAGTCACACATCTAGTGTCTGAAATCACACATTGAACTCAGGTCTCCAAGCCCATTGCTCTTGCAATATGGCACCACCTACCTTGTCCATTGTGGCTTAGTACACCACCTGACTGCAGGACCAGTGAACTTGTGAGGAAATTCTGGGTGTGTATCATTCCCAGGTAAGGAAATCCAGGGAGGTTCGGGTAGGAAATGACTTTTCTTTCCTGAGGTCTTTCTTTCTTCTCTACAAGTCAGGCTATTTTAATATGTAAATGAAACTTTGAAAAAGAAGCTGCTGACCCAGAATTATTCCATTGTTCCAGAAATCCCCAGAGGGAAGAAAGAAAAGAAATGGGTGATGGGGGTGGGGGTGGGAGAGGATGGGAAACTGGGCTCTTGATACTGACATAGAGATCCAAGTTAAATAACTGAATTTTTGTGTCTATCAGTCCATTTTCCCTCCATCTATACATTTATCCTTCCATCTATCTATCCATCCAACCAACCACCCATTCCTCCGTTCATCAATCTGTCCATCCATCAGTCTCTAAGGTTATCTTCTACATACTCTCTTTGTATCTTGTATGCATCTATTTACCTACATATTATTTCCTTATTAGAATGAAAGTTCCTGAGGGCAGCTAGCTGACTCAATGGATCGGGAGCTAGAGATGAGAGGCCCTAGGATCAAATTTTACCTCAGTCAGCTCCTAACTGTGTGATCCTGGGCAAGTCACTTTACCCCTCATTGACTAGCCTTCACTGTTTTTCTGCCTTGAAACTGATATACAGTACTACCTCTAAGATAGAACATAAAAGAATGCAAGTTCCTTCAGAATAGGAAATGTTCTTGATTTTTCTATCTCTTGTGTCAGTGCAGTGTCCAGCACAAAAACTTAATAAATTTTTGTTGTTTAATTTCTTGGCTCTGTGCCAACCATGGTGAATATGAAGACAAGAAATGAAACAGTTCTCACTCTTGAGAAGCTTATATTCTATAAGGGGGAAGGGGGACACAAAATATACAAAGATAAGCATATACAAAATACATACATATATAGATAGATCTATCTCTAGCTTGGTTGCCTTCTGTTGCTTCTTTCTGACACTTCCTAATAACATGTATTCTTTTAACCCAATAAGTGTCCCCTTTAAGGAAAGAAGATCTATTTGTTTTTCCTTCTCTTCTCCCCAGATGAGAGGAACTAGAGGAATCGAGGCACTCCAGGGGCCAGGAAAAATTGGTAACCTATCCATGGTCCCAACAGATCTGGGGTGGAGGTTTACTAAACAATGAATAGAGCCTCTCAGAGAGAAATCTGGGTCTCTTTTTCCACCTAGAATGTTTCTTTACTAATTACTATTACTCAGAAAGTAGAACCCAGGTCAACCAGAACTCCATCATCCATTATAATCTAGCCCCATGTTGGTGAACCTATGGCACTCATACCGGAGGGGGCTGCCCTTCTTTCCCTCCCTACAGTGCCTGAGGACATTTTTCACATCATCTGCCCCTCTGCCCAACAGCCCAATGGGAGCACTTCTGCCCTCCCCTGTCTGGGGTAAGGGGGCGACTGACATGTAGTATGAGGGTTGCAATTTGGGCACTTTGTCTCTAAAAGATTTGCCGTCACTGGTCTAGCCTTTCTCATTTCATCCAGGGAAGGTTTTGGGGTCTGAGACAAAGACTCTCCTAGCCCTTGGGTTTTCTCAATCTTAGCTCATTGAATCTTTCTTTTTTGAAGCTTCCACACAGTACTCTCCTCTCCTTTCTCATCGAAATGTAAAATGTCATAGCTGGAAGGGAACTTAGAACATACTATATAGCATGTTAGAGCAGGAAGGAGCATTTGACTATAGACAGTCAGAACTAGAAGGGATCATAGAACATAGGATGTTAGAGAATTGCATCAGGAGCCATATAGATCATCCATTTTTGTTCATTTTGTTCAGTATTTTCTTTTTTTACAGAGGAGGAAACTGAGGCAAAGGAAGGGAGGATTTATTTCCCAAAGGTTTCAACATCAGTGTCAGAGTTGATTCTTTAAGTGGTAGAACCAAAGCCTCCTGACTCCCAATGGGGAGCCCCTTCCATTGTATTAACCAACCCTTCCATTACTTTTACTTTCTCCAGTTTTTCCCTACTTTACCATTTCCCAGCCCTGCCTTGTTGTTAGACAGCAGCTATAGGGTAATCTGTGACTTCTCAAAACACCAAAAGAGAGTAGCCAAAAACTAGCTAAGTGAGATCTGAACATTTCAATTCCAGGTTTTATTGAATTAATTTGAATTGACCAAGATGGCAAATCTGAGGATGAAATGAGAAACAAAATTTTAGAGTTAACTGATCACCCTAATGCAAATATTGATATTGAGGAAATAGGTCTTGATCAATGACACATGTAAAACCCAGTGGAAATGCTCATTGGCTATGGGAGGGGGTGGGGGAAGGAGAGGGAAAGAACACAAATCATGGAATCATGGAAAATTCTTATAAATTAATTAAATGAAAATTTTCAAATAAAAAAAATTTAGAGGTGTACGGGACCTCAGAGGTAATCTCTATACAAATAATGAACTCCATTTCCAACTTCTTTGTCACGTAGATATCTAGTGTCCATTTGAAGAATCTAAGAACCATTTGAGACCCAAAGCTTCTGGGAATCAAAAGGTCCAAAGGTCTTAAATCAAAGGAAATTCATATTCATCAAAAACTCCAAGCTTCAAAATGCTAAGGGAGAACTTCTGACAAAGAATGCTAGCCACCTCCCGAGAAAGAAGCGATAAATTCTGAATGTAGATCGAAACATACTAGTTTATACTTTATTTTATTTGTGTTTTTATTTTCGACTTTTGGTTTTATATGAATATTCTCACACAACATGACCAATATGGAAAATGTATTTCACTTGATCATACATGTAAAGCCTAGATTACATTTCTTACCATCTCAGGGAGGGTGGAGGGAGGGAGATAATCTGGATATTGCAATTTCGGAAAACATGTTAAAATTGTTATTACATGTAATTGGGAAAATAAAATTCTTTTGTAAATGTTAAGGGAGCCTGTGCTGATTGGCAATTCAATGCTTGTCCCACATATAAGGAATTTTATGAGTGTGTCTCATTTGGGGAGAAGGCAATAGAACAGGTTCAGAGTATGATTTCAACCATTCCTGGTGACCAAGACATCAGGTAGTTATTGCCCCAGATGCCAGTCCAGAGCTCTCTGCTACCTCCACCTATTACTTCCGCCTACAACTTCCTACTATTTGGAGTGACAAGTTGTGGAAGCAGGTACCAACACCCCCATTATGACATTGTGCTCAAACATCTCAAGACCCAGGAGGGTGGAGGGCTCACATAACTGGTTTTTTGCCTGTCCTATGGCTGGCAAAGTTGGACATCCTTCCTGTTCTCTCCCATTGATTCACTGTTGCTGTCTAAAGGGATAAATCTTTTTTTTCTGCTACCTCTCTCTACGGTCTCCTTCCTACCTACCTCAGCACCAGCCCACCATAGTTCTTCTCATTCTCCACCCTCCCATTCCCTTGTACCCTCTGGAATACTTTCCTTCAAGACTTGGTTCAAATCCATCTTCAGGATGCCTCTGTCTGTTCCCTTTGCTGCTTGTGCCTTCCTTCTAAGATTACCTTTCATTTGCATAGTGTAAGAACCCCCCATGAAGGATTAACTAGCCATAAAACCCTCTAGAATTTGTAGTTTTACCAGTTTGGGGAGAGAGGAAACTGGCATCAGCCCTCTGACTATGGGAGTGGAGGTTTTCCTCTCTGAAGGAGAACAAGGAAAAAAGAAGGAAGAAGTTTATTTTAAGCAATCATTTTAGGGTAGTGATGGGCAACCTTTTGAGCTTGGTGTGTCAAAAATAGCCAAAAAAAACAAGCATAACTCAGGTGGTGTCACTTCGAGAAAAAAACATAATTTCATGATATTTACAGTTTAAATAACAAAAATGTATAATTGTAATACATAACTATTTAATAAACCAAAATAGGTAAATTAATATAAGTAGAATTGTCATCTATAGTGCACAGAGTGTCTACACTACACTACATCCTCAGCATGTGACCCCATACTTCTCTGTATGTCATCAAAATGGCTACTCATGTCAGTGTTGACACCTGTGTCATAGGTTTGCCAACACTGTTTTAGGGTAACCTGGGCAGCATCCATATTTTCAGTTCCCTTCTTTAAGACCATGAAAGTTGACTACAAATATATTTACTTTCGGTCTTAGAACTGATACTAAATATGAATTCTAAGGCAGAAGAGCTAAGGGCTAGGCAATTGGGGTTCAGGAACTTGCCCAGGATTACATAGCTAGGAAATGTCTAAGGTCAGATTTGAACCCAGGTCCTCTTGACTTCAGGACTGGGGATCTATTCTCTGAACCACCTAGCTGCCCTTGACCTCTAATTTAAAAGGACAGGTCACAAGGTATAGGTGACTAAGACAAGACCCCAAGGAGAAGAATAGGTGGCCCATTTCTGCCCCAATCTTACTTCTATTTGTGTTTTCTCAAATTTATCCTGTTAAAGAATACATTTGGGGGCAGCTGGGTAACAGTGGATTGAGAGTCAGGCCTAGAGACAGGAGATCCTAGGTTCATATCTGGCTTCAGACACTTCCCAGCTGTGTGACCCTGGGCAAGTCACTTGACCCCCATTGCCCACCCTTACCACTCTTCCACCAAGGAGCCAATACACAGAAGCTAAGGGTTAAAAAAAAAAGAATACATTTATCAGATTAATATTATTTCTAATAAACATCTGGGATTGACTCTGCCCTTGTGTTGTTATTAGTCCACTAGCAGCATCTACTTCACAAAGTTTGTGAGGATCGAATGACAGAATATTTGTAAAGTGTATAGCACAGTGACTGGCACATAGTAGGTGCTAATTCATGAGAGCTCAAAGGAAACCACAAAGGAAAGAGGGATCTTTCCTAGGGCATGGTTGGGAGCTCTACCCCAAGCCTATTGTAAAAAGCTTTTGCTTTCTAATTGAGGTGTAAGCATGAGCCATACTACCGTTCTAAGGACAGAATTACTTTAAATTTGGGTTCTGTTTTATGTCTGCTTCACAGATAGGAGTCAAGGTTACAACTTGTATATATCTTATCATCTATTTGCTGTCACCTCTGATCAAGCTTTCTGAAAGTTTTTGCTTTTCTTTGTATCCTAGGCACTTAGTACAATGACTGACACATAAGAACCTAATAAATATTTGTTGACTGAATGACTTCCCTCCCTATTTTTAACAAACTCCCCCTCATTCTAGATCTCATATCACATTCTTCCCTTCTTCTGCCTTTCATAGAGACTGGGCTTTCTATGGAAAACCCTTCAATATCTGGCTACCTTGTCCAGTGCAGGCTGTTCCTTTTCCCATCTTGCCTTACTCCTTTCCTCCACCCTGGGCCAGGAGGAGGAATCAACTTACTTTTTACTCTCTGCTGCCATTGCTAGACCCTTCCTTTGCTGCCATCACTTTGCAGCCTCTCTTTTTGAGGTTCAATCCCAATCCAGGTATTTCTTGTCATAATCTATTTTTAAAACATTTTTACTAATATATTTTGTTTTTGCTACACCTAAACTTCCCTCCTCCCCTCTACTAGAGAATGATCTCTTTTAACAATGAATTATTTTTAATGGAAATATTTTAAAATTAATTTAACAAATATTTTTAATTGTCAAAACCAATCAATACAATGGGATGTTCAACTTTCACATCAATGGATCACTATTTCTGCAAAAAATAGAGAAGGGGGAACAAATTATGGTATATGCTGGTGATGGAATACTATTGTGCTCAAAGGAATAATAAACCGGAGGAATTCCATGTGAACTGGAAAGACCTCCAGGAATTGATGCAGAGTGAAAGGAGCAGAGCCAGAAGAACATTGTACACAGAGGCTGATACACTGTGGCAAAATCAAACATAATGGACTTCTGTACTAGCAGCAATGCAATGACCCAGGGCAATTCTGAGGGATTTATGGAAAAGAACGCTACCCACATTCAGAGGAAGAACTGCAGGAAAGGAAACACAGAAGAAAAACAACTGCTTGAACACATGGGTTGATGCGGACATGATTGGGGATGTAGACTCTAAACGACCACCCTAGTGCAATTATCAATAATATAGAAATAAGTCTTGATTGATGACACACATTAAAACCAGTGGGAATACGCATTGGTTATTGGGGGGGGAGGTGAAAGGGAAAGTAAAAACATGAATCATGTAACCATGGAAAAGTTTTCTAAAAAAATAAAATATTTAAATCTAAAATATATATATATATATACATATATATATATATAATTAAGAAAAAAATAAGAAAAATAGAGAAGGTAGGGATATATCTTCTCTTATCTCTCCTTTAGGGCCAAACTTGGGTCTTTATAATTTTACAAAATGTAGTTTTGATGGTTATGTGGTAGTTCTTTCCACATACAGTATTGAAGTCATTGTGTGTATTGTGTTCTGCTTGCTTCACATACATCAATTCATCTAAGTTTTTTCATGCTTTTCTTATTCATCATTCATTTCACAAAGCATAGTACTATTCCATTCCATTCATGTACTACAATTTGTTTACCCATTCCCCAATTAATGAGCAACTTTGTTTCCACTTCTTTGTTACCACAAATAAGTACTGATATAAATATTTTGGTGTATATAGAGGCTTCCTTTCTTTTTCTTCCTTCCTTCCTCTTTCTTTTCTTTCTTTCTTCCTTTCTTCCTTCCTTCCTTTCTTTTTCCTTCCTTCCTTCCTTCCTTCCTTCCTTCCTTCCTTCCTTCCTTCCTTCCTTCCTTCCTTCCTTCCTTNTTCTTTCTTTCTTTCTTTCTTTCTTTCTTTCTTTCTTTCTTTCTTTCTTTCTTCCTTCCTTTTAAACCATGAACCTTCTTGGTGCATATCCCTAGCAGTGGAATTTTTGGATGAAGAGATATGCTCATCTTAGTTACATTATTTGAATAATTTAAAATTGATTTCTGGACTGGTACACCAAATTTGGTATACCAAATCATAGCTCCAATAATAAAGCATCAGTGTGATGTTATGTAATCCCTTCACACTGAAGATTCCCATCTTTTGTCATCTTTGTCAGTTTGTTGAGTTCTTTTGATTTGCATTTCTATTATTATTAGTAATCTGGATCATTCTTTTATATGGTTGTTAATAATTTACAATTCTTTTGGGAATTTTTAGTTCATATCTCTTGATCACTTATCTATTGGGGAATAGCTTTCAACCTTATGTATTTGTTGGCTGCCTATATGTCTTGTACACCAATCCCTTGTCAGGGATTTTTTTTCCCCTAGTTGACCATCTTTCTTTTTATCTTGGATACATTATGTTCCTACATTTAAATTTCAAGTAATCAAAATTATGTATTTTATTTTGTGCTTGCCTCTTTGTCTGGTTTGACTAAGAATGGATTCCTTGAATCATTGCTACAGGTCTTTCTTCCAATTATTTTTAACAGTATGGCCTTTAAAAAAAAATTACCTTCTGCCCTAGAATCTATACTAAGAATAAGTTCAAAGAAGAATGGTTAAGTCCTAGTCCAGTGATGATTTTAGAGAGGAGGAGGATGTGAGAAATGTCCTCAGGCACCTGTGGAGAGGGGGAGAGGAGCAGTCTGGCTCCACAGCCATTTGGCTTTCTAGTAATGAACTCTGGTGAACTCTTTGCTGGGATGATGATGCCGGTACTCACAGAGATGGCTCTGAGTGCCTCCTCTGGCATACTTGCCATAGGTTCGACAACACAGGCCTAGGTATTTGGGGTTTGTCCAGGGTCATACAGTTAGGAAACATCTGAGTTCACATTTGAACCCAGGACTTCTGTCTAGACCTTTTTTATCCACTGAACTATCTAGTTGTCTAAGGCTTTGTTTTTATGAAGTTCATGCTTATAGTTAACTGACATCTGCTTCTAGAACTTCCAACCAAATAGTCCAAGATTTGCCTAGTAGTATGACTTTTAATATTCATTTTTATTTTGTTGTACACAACAGTGTAGGCTATTGGTTTAAGCCCAATTTCTGCTAGACTGCTTTTCAGTTTTAATGATAGTTCTAATCAAATTGAGAATTCTTTCCTAGGTCATTTATGTTGCTTTAATATTTTTTTTAAGCCCTTACCTTCTGTCTTGGAGTCAATACTGTGTATTGGCTCCAAGGCAGAAGACTGGTAAGGGTAGGCAATGGGTGTCAAGTGACTTGCCCAGGGTCACACTGCTGGGAAGTGTCTGAGGCCAGATTTGAACCTAGGACCTCCTGTCTCTAGGCCTGACTTTCAATCCACTGAGCTACCCAGCTGCCCCCGTTGCCATAATATTTTAACCACCAATTTACTCCTCTTTTTTCTAAAGTAGCTAATTACCTGATTCAATTTTCCACTCCTCCTTTATTCCTGTCATCATCTCAGGAACATTAATATTTATGTGGACCTCCCTTTAAACATCCTGGTCTCCAAGCTCATCAATTTCCTTAGCTCTCATGACCTATATCTTCATTCCACCATCACAATCTACAGGAGTGAGTAGTTAAACTAACTTTATAGCTTACCATCATTTATGACTCATAAAATCTCTATGTTGTCCAGTTCTTTTTGATCATAATCTACCTGTACAACTCTCTCGAGGCTGACTGAAAATTCCTCCTCCAAGGAAACCAATAATTATAGAATCATAGATTTCAAGCTAGAAAGGACTTTAGGAGTCATTTGGTCTGACTACCTCATTTTATTGATAAGGAAACTGAGAGGCTCAGAGAGGATAATAGGATCATATGACTTGTCCAAATTCACCTAAATAGTAAGCAATAGAGCCAAGATTTGAACCTAGGGCCTTTGGCTCCAAATCTAGTACTTTTCTCCACTCTACCCTACTAGCTCTACCTGCTAAATTTAATGACCTTTTCTCAAACTTCATCTTTCTTGACCTTCTCTGCAGTTTTTGACACTATTAACCTTATTCCCTTCTCCTGGATATTCTCCTCCTCTGACCTCTGTGATGCTGCTCTTTACTTTTCCTTTTCCTACATCTCTGACTACATGGTCTTAGTTTCCTTTGCTGATCATTATCCACCTTCCATTTTGTATGTTCCTCAGGCCTGATCTTGAACTGTCTTTCTCTTCTTTACATTTTCTTTCTTGGGGATCTCATTTATTGATATTGATATTTGGATATATCAATGGATCTATGATCTCACTGATGTAGCTACTCCCTCCAGTGGCACAGGTAACAACCCATTTACACTTCTTTAATTTATGAAATTCTTGTCCATGTCTTATGGCAAATCCTCCACAAAAAGTCAATCTAATATGCAGTAGGGAGGGGTTATTTCTTGCTTTTGTTACGTGATTGGCCCATTACCTTTTCCATCCTATATCTGATGGTATTTTTTTACACTGCTTTTCCTGTGCAATTCTTCATTACTAATATGCTGCAGTTGGCTCTCACCCACCGCTCATTTTTCTATTGCTGTTTTGGTTATCTGAAACTGTGGTATTCAGCAGTAGTGGTATTCCATGACTCACAGACATATAGCATCCCTGGAAGACTATAAATATTAAAATATATGGGCCTTTGTTCCAGGGAGAAGCTTGGAGATCATTAAAAGCACAGATTTCAGGGGGCAGCTGGGTGACTTTCAAAAAGGCAATCCAGTCTGCTCTGTAAGAGGGAAATTTAGGTATTTTATAGATATGTATTTAAAGTGTGGCTGCCAGGAATCAACAATTCAGGTTGATACCATAATTAAATCAGACCCAAGTCAGCATCGGGTTAAGGCAGTTTATTCACAATTAGGAAGGTAAAGGTTTGGGAATAAAGAGGAAGGGAGAGGCTAGTCCAGGCCTGTGGAGGCCTGGACGAGAGAGAAGGTTAAAAGGCTAAATAAATTAGGCTGCAAGCCACAAGGCCCAGCAACCAGATAGGCTAGTGCCTACTTAAGACAGGGATTGGAAGCGGCCTAGGTAGGCCAAGGAAGTCAGCCTAACTTACCCACGTGACAATACAGAGTAGAAGCTGTCTGTGGTCTCAGGAGATCCTTCAGCACCAAGTTCAAGGTGGGAACTGCTTCCCCAGGAAGTAACCAACATATTTAAAGAGAAAGTGTCTCTCGTCACTTCCCGTGGGCCCACCTCTAATTCAAGTGGACAAATGGCAGTCTCTGCACTGATTTTGGACTGCCCAAAGGGCAGTCCCTTGTTCTTGATTTGTT
This sequence comes from Gracilinanus agilis, assembly GCF_016433145.1. Classification (NCBI taxonomy): domain Eukaryota; kingdom Metazoa; phylum Chordata; class Mammalia; order Didelphimorphia; family Didelphidae; genus Gracilinanus; species Gracilinanus agilis. The sequence goes on along the minus strand of NC_058130.1, from coordinate 141,694,451 downwards.
ACTTATTGTCACATGTGGGTAACTCGTCCCCCCTCCCCATTAAGGGAGGTGAGGATTACATCATTTCTATGCCTAGGATGAGTAGGGTTTTGACTATGAATTGGCTAGAGTTAATTCCATTTACACAGCTCTCCTATTTAATTTTGGTCCGTCTTTACTATCAGAGTCTGTGATGTTTAAAGTCTAGAAATGGTAACTTCATCATAATTGTTGGGTAAAATGGTTTATAAATAATCAAGGATCTTTTCCATTTTTCATCTCTTTGTTGTTCTCCATCTAGTTTAATCAATAAATGCTGTTGGGTTGCTTTGCTTAGTTGGGTCTCTTGATAAACTTTCATGGAACTTTTCTTCCCTCAACTACTTGTTGTGTGTGTTTTTTTAAACCCTTACCTTTCATCTTGGAATCAATACTATGTATTGGTTCTAGGGCAGAAGAGTGATAAGACTAGGCAATGGGGGTGGTGGGGGTGGTAAGTGACTTGCTCAGGGTCACATAGCTAGGAACTGCCTGAGATCAAGACTTGAACTCAGGACTTCCTTCTTGTTCTTTTTTGAAGCAAAACTGTTCATAATCTTCTACTAATCTCCTTTGTAAAGTATTACAAATCAGTTGAGTTGTAACAAACCGGTGTTGCGCTTGGCTGCTCTATATCTACATTTGGCAGGGAGATCAAGTGATTGCTGCCTCTGATGGTTTCTATGTTCCTTTAGTTGCCTTGATTTACATCAATTAAACTTCCTTAGGAAATAGTGGTGCCCTATTTTAATATTTGTTATTTTAATCATTTCCTGTTTTTCTGAATCAATAGCTTGTTTAAATAGTTAGGTTGGAGAGTTGTCTTAATTGTTCATAATACATTCTTCTCATTTTTATTCTTTCAATTTGGTATTTTAATCTTTCCTTTAACAAATTGTCTGTACACAGAGGGTTTATTTGGAAATTGACCCCCATATCATTAATCTGTTTGTTAAAATAAAATCCATTGCTTGTTTCACAATATGACAAACACAGAAATATGTATTATATGATAATATATGTATAAACTGTATCATATTACCTGATTTCTTAGGGAGGGAGGAAGGGTGGGAAGGAGAGAGAGAGAACATGGATTTCAAAATGTCAGAAAAAGAATATTAAAAATTGTATTGACATGTAAGCAGGGGGAAAATTTTTTAAACAATAAAAATTTTTTAACCATAAAAAAACAATAAAATAAATTTTATTTTTTAGTGTTATTTGTGGTTCATCATGCCCAGAACTTCCTATTTCTCTTCTTGAGTAACATATTAATACTATAAAAAGGGGAGGATTCTATACAGGATAAGGTGCAGGGATTCTCTTCTTAGGACCACCTGCCATATTGGGACCATATGAATGGAAAGTGGATGAATGGGTAAGAATAGCTCATCAGTCTCTTCATGAGCCACCAGGTGGTGCTCTAAGCTCGAGCTCTCCTCGTCAGAGTCAATTCATTGTGTACCACCCGGATGTAAACAATCTACTTGATCCCTTGTGTACTTGGAAAGACCTCATCTGGGTCTCTACAGTTTCCAGTTTACAAGTGCTTTTGCCCAGGTTCTGTCTGGTCTCATTTACTCTAAGTTTGAAAATTCAAAGATTTTAAATAATTTATTTGACTCAGTTGCCCTCATTCCCATTAACGTTTTAATTTTCTGAATTACAAGTGGCACAGTTATGGATTATTGTAGATCGTTGATAAATTATAAACTAACGTGATTCATTTCATTTACTGAATGGGGTTGAAAATAAAAAATATGATAGTAAAAACTCTCAAGCAGCATTCAAGCGTTATTTGCACTTACCACCCTTCTGATACAATGCTAGAAGGCAAAGGTTTAAAAAAAAATACTTAGGATTTCACATTTTTATTAAAACACGAATTCTACTGACTTTTCCTTTCCACCATGCTCCCTCCTCACACACAACATATTTAATTTCCATTTCCATTTCCAAGATTCAGGAAGCATTTCCTTCACTATCACACCTCAAATCTTCCCCACCCACCTCATCCCCTCAGGCAGACAGTACAAGGATTTCCCTCTGGGACATAAATCTTAGATAGAGGTTATCTCCTTCTCTGAGGAATAGGTATGAAGCTGTTTTAGAAGTAGCTGTAGGGCTGTCCTCCCCCCCAACCACCACCTCCCTCCCCTTCATTACCTCAACACCTGGAGAAGTGACGCCAGGATAGTAATGATAGCTATCATTAAGGTTTCCATCTTCACAATAACCCCATGAAACAGGTATTATTCTCATCCCCATTTTACAGAAAAGGAGACTGAGCCTACCAGAGGTTAATTGACTTGCCCATATCACAGAAGTAATAAGAAACTGAGGCAGGATTTGAATTTTATGTCTTCCTGACTCCAAGGCCAATACTATCCACAGAGCCACCTACTTTGCCTCAGAGAAAAACTGGTCCATTCGCCCCAGAGGAAGACACTAAGACAAAAGAAGCCAGAGTGCCTCTCTGAATCCAAGAAGCCAGGGTGGAAAGCCCTGACTGAGAAGGAGACTCTTGGTCCTGGCCCTAGGAAGGGGGCAAGGCCAAAAAGACAGACTTCCATGAGCTGCAGAAGAAAAGGAAAACAGAAACTCATTTGAGCATTCCAAGAAAGAATCATTCCCACTGCCACTGCCACTTGAGAAGACCCTAGGGTGGGGCTCCAAGGCTATTTTTTTTTTCTGTAGAAAAACTGAAAGTTATAAATAGGCTGAGTCAGTCAGTGCCCCAGGAGCCCAAGAGAGAGACAGAGGCAGAGAGAGCCAGGTAGAGTGAGAAAGAGACAGAAAGGGCTACACAGAGAGACAGACACACAGAGAGAGAGACAGTGAGAAATAGACAGAAAGGGCAACAGAGAGAGAGACAGAAACAGACAGAGAGAGGGAGGGAGGGAGGGAAGGAGACAGACAGACAGACAGACAGACAGACAGACACACACACACACACACACACACACACACACACACAGAATAGTAACCCTGGCAGCCAAAGGACCAAGATGGAGCCTTCCAAGGGCCAGTGCCAGGCTAAGAAAGTGACCAGCTTAACAACTAGAAGAGCATCAGTGGGGAAGATCTACTTAGTCCTATCGCAGAACCTTCTAGGATTGAGGAGCAGCAACCAGAGGAGAACAAGGAGTGAGGGAGTTCAGTCCTTTGCCCTTCTTCTCCTGGAGCCCCACTCTGGGTAACATCTTAAATCAGGGTGTTAGGCCTGGAAGCAGACTGGGGTATAAGAGCTGATAAAAATAGCAGCACCTACTCAATGACAGGAAATCCCGCAACCAGTAACATCTGTTAAATGACAGGAAGACCCCAACCAGTAACATTTGCTGAACGAATGAGAGGAGGACCCTCAAACAATAGCATCTGCTGAATAAAAAACAACAAATACCCAGCCCCCAAGTTCCTACTCAAACTCTATATGCCAGCTAGGCCCCTCATCCAAATGTTCCATTGTGGGACCCAAGCTCGAGCTTGCAATAAAACAGTAGTACCTCTTGCTTTTACATTGTCTGGTGTGCCTCCTGATTTGGGAAATCAGAACCAGGCTGAACAAGGGGCATCATATCCAAATAGAAACAAGGGTTAGCAGGCCTAGAGACAGGAGGTCCTAGGTTCAAATCCAGCCTCAGATACTTCCCAGCTATGTGACCCTGGGCAAGTCGCTTGACCCCCATTGCCCACCCTTACCACTCTTCCACCTATGAACCAATACACAGAAGTTAAGGGTTTAAAAAAATTAAAAAAAAAAAGAAAGAAACAAGGGTTAGGTGGGGGAGAGTTGTATGTAAGGATCCTTATAGGCAGCATTTTTACTTAGAAAAATGCATACTAACATTATCTATGTTTTATTTTATTTATTTATTTAATTAAAAAAATTTTTATTTTAAGTATTTACCAATTACATTTTAATCTGGTTTGGCCTGCCTGTAGTAGAAAGTATTGCAAGCAGCATTTTTGACCTTTGTACTAGGTAACTCTTCTCTCAAAGATGCTGATTTATGTTGACAGAGGAAGTTTCCTTGCCACAACCTATCTAAAGAGGAGTTCCTCATACCAATGACTGGCAGGTCTGATCTCTGTCCCTATGTGCCAGTCATTGTACATAGCCCTGGATCAGTTGGCAGTGAGATGGACAAAGGGATAGAGTGTTTGGCTTAAAATCAGGAAGACCTGATTCAAATCTAGTCTGACATTTACTAGCTATGTGACTAGGAAAGTCACTTTACCTCTGTCTGCCTCAGTTTCCTCAATTATAAAATGAGGATAATAATAGCATCTACCTTTCCAGGTTAGGAGGATCAAATGAGATAATATTTGGGTTTTTTTTCATGATTATTCTTTTTTTCTGGGTTATACATATATTATCACTTAAAACATATTTCCATATTATTCATTTTTATAAGTGAATAGCGAATCATTTTGTAAGTGAATCATACACCCAAATAAACAAATAGTAAATCATGTTTTCATCTGTATCAAATGAGATATTTGTAAAGTACTTTACAATCCCTAAAATACTATGTAAATGATAGCTATTATTGGTAGTTGTTATTATATCACTTTTTGATCTCCCTCTTTCACCCTGTTTCCCCAACTTTAAAAGAAGGAAGCAGGACTAGACTAGACTAAAGTCCTTTCCGACTCTGACACTCTTGATTTCAGAAGTACAAACCAAGGCAGGAACTATCTGGGGAAAGAGAAAAAGGAGGATTAAAAAAAAAGAGACTTAAATGTGAATCAATTCAACAAACATTAAGATGTCAGTTACATGCAGGGCACTGTGCTAGCCTCAAGGTGTTCAAGGGTGAAAATGAAACAGTCCCTGATCTCGAGGAGCTTACATTCTATTGGCTGGATCCAGAGCAGGGCTGGCAGCGAATCAGGTGAGCATCTGATCTAGACTAGAAGCTCAGAAGGAAGATGAGATCAGGAGATACTGAGCATAGGATCCAAGGAACAGATAAGACATCCAGATGTCCTCTTTTCAGGGAGTAGAATTGCTTCTACCTTACATTGCATTTGTCTCCTCAGAGCACAGGGAGAAATGATGGTCCTTTATACAAAAACTAGGGTAAGAGAGAATCTGGTAGGCCTGAGTATGAAACATGATAGAACTCTGAAAATGTCTGGTTTATGGATAAAGCTCTACAAATCTGAGCTTTAACCAAAATGTATTACAATGATTTTTCCACCTGTAAAGAGTTTGTACCTTCAAGGGCTACTCTAAACCCCTAAACTCCGCTTGAGATGGGTCAGAGGAAGGGTATAAATCTGTGGCCCCAAGATCAAAAGGGCTCACTTCTAGATTGAGGGAGATTAAATTAGCAGTGAATACTGGAGTCCTCTCCTTGCAAATGCTCTTTTTTTCTTTTCAGATTTATTTATTTTATTTTAATAATAGATTTTCACATGAGTTTTCCAAAGTTAAATGATTGGTGTTGTCTCTCTCTCCCCCTTCTTCCCTCTCCTCTCTTGTAACTGACAAGCAATTCAATCTGGGTTATATATGTATTATCATGTAAAATTTATTTCTATATTTTTCATTTTTGTAAGTCAATAATCTTTTAAAACCAAGACTCCCAATCATATACTCAAATAAACAAGTGATAAATCATATGTTTTCATCTGCATTTTTACTCCAACAGTTCTTTCTCTGGAGATGGATAGCATTCTCTGTCGTAAGCCCCTCAGAATTGTCCTGGATCATTGTACTGCTGTTAGTAGCAAAGTCTATCTCATTTGATCATTCCACAGTGTTTCAGGCACTATGTATAATGTCTACCTGGTTCTGATTATTTTACTCTGCATCAGTTCATGTTTATCTTTCCAGTTCTTTCTGAAATCGACCTGTTTATCATTCCTTATAGCACAATAGTGTTCCATCACCATCAAATACCAAAATTTGTTCAGCTATTCCCCAATTGAGAGACCTCCTTTTAGTCTCCAATTCTTTACCACTACAAAAAACACAGCTACCAATATTTTTGAACAAACAGGTCCTTTCCCATTTTTTTTTTTTATCCCTTTGGGATACAGACCTAGTAGTGGTATTACTGGATCAAAATATATGCAGAGAGGGCCGCTGAGTAGCTCAGTGGATTGAGAGCCAAGCCTAGAGACAGGAGATCCTAGGTTCAAATCTGGCCTCAGATACTTCCTAGCTGTGTGGCCCTGGGTAAGTCACTTAACCCCCATTGCCTAGCCCTTACCACTCTTCTGCCTTGGAGTCAGTGTATAGACTCCAAGATGCAAGGTAAGGGTTTAAAAAAAATGTATGCAGAGAATATTCTTTTTAAAAAATATATGTATACATATATTTTTATATTTTTATATTCATATATAGTTTTAAATATACATATATTTATATATTTTTAAATATATATACATTTTTTATTTTTCTCCCATTATTTGTAAAAACACTTTTTTAACATTCAATTTTTTAAAGTTTTTTTTTTTTCTTAAATAAAAACCCTTACCTTCCATCTTGGAATCAATACTGTATATTGGTTCCAAGGCAGAAGAGTGTTAAGGGCTAGGCAATGGGGTTAAGTGACTTGCCCAGGGTCACACAGCTGGGAAGTATCTGAGGCCAGATTTGAACCTAGGACTTCCTGTCTCTAGGCTTGGCTCTCAATACACTGAGCTACCCAGCTGCCCCCTCAATTTTTCAAAGTTTTGAGTTCCAAATTCTCCCTTTTGAGAATGTTCTTAATGATGTCAATCTCTTCTTCACTAATGTTCCTAACCGTAAAAGATGATCCCAGAATTATTTAAGTCTTCAAGCCCTTCAGAAGCTCATGCTTCATAATATTGATGGTAATGGTGATGTTGAGGACAATAATACTAATCACTGACATTTGCATAGTGCTTTAAGGTTTACAAAAAACACTTTATGCATTATCTCAGTTGATCCTTAACCAAAAAAACCATGTGAGTTTGGTACTGTCAGTAGAGAAAGAAGGAAGAACCCTGGTATTTGATGTTAGGAAACTTTTGATTCTAGTTCCAGCTCTCAACCTGTGTAACCCCAAAGCAAATTATTTGACCTTTCAGATCTCAGGTTCTTCATCTATATAAAATGAAGGATTTGGACTAGGTTATTGCTAAAATACTTTCAAATTCCGAATCCTATAATCTGTCACAATCCCTAATGTACAGATGAAGAAAAAACATTCAGTGATTTGGGTCACACAATCAGTAAGTTACCAGAGCTGGGTCTCCAGACTCAGTATCCTTTTCCATATATTTTACTACTCTAGGGTGTCTTGTGATTGTTGTGACTGTGGTGTCAAGGCAGATCTGACTTGTTTGTGAATAAGAATTGGCCCCCTGTGGCTGTCTCCTGATGATACCAATAAACCGGCAGGGAAGGTGAAAAAAATCTACCAGTTATTCACAGCATGGCCCCAAATCCTCCTCAGCTGATTCTTTCCCACTCAATTAACAGAAATAACTGGTTGGGCGTTCTAGAGACAGCTTCTGTATTCAGAAACTTGGATTCAGGTCAAGTTTGTGAGATAGACTTAAACCACCCACTTGTCCCTTGTGGGCCTTTGTCCAGAGAGGGTGAGTTGGGGACCTTTTACCAAGAGGGAATAAAAGCGGACCCATAGGTTTAGGAAGGAAATCTATTTTCACTTTCTTGATATCTGAGACCTCCTTCAACAAGGAGGATTTAGAGATAACATCCAACTACCGCTGCTCACTTGGGGCCCTTTTTGAAAGGTTTTCTTATGTAGGGTAAAAGTATGGGGTAGCAGAGAGAAAGCCAGCCTTGGTCAGGGAAACTTGGGTTCAACTACTGCCTCTACTACCTCTATGTCCGTGGATAAATCACTTAACCTTTCAGTTATCCCACACTCTTTGAAAACTTGAAGATGGTGGTAGAGCTGATCGCTTTTGCAATATTAGAGGGAATCCTCTAAAAAACGAAAATGTGAGACTGTTACACACTAAGTCTCAGGTTAAAAAAAACCCAAAGCAAAAAACAACCCATTGAATTGGAACCCTAAGGCCACTGGACTATATATATTAAAAACTCAGTTCAGGTTCTAGTACTGCTAATTACTTGTTGTGTAACAGGTAGGTCAGTTACTTCATCTTTCTGAACCTGTTTGCTCATCTGTTAAATAGGGATGTTGATAGCTATTCTGCCTACTTCCCAGCAATGGTGTGAGGATCAAATGTGTGATAGGCTTCTAAGAATGCTATAAAATGGTAAGGCAGTTAGGTATGATAACTCCAGGCTCTGGATCACCCCACATTTAGGTCTTAGGAGATCTTGGGTCTCTCTGTGCCCCCCATAAGCAGCAATCAGACCCACAAGTCCCAACAACCTCAGGCCCAGTCTTCTTGCTGAGATGGGAATTTCAAGTAAATCCCAATACCTCAAGGGTGAGAGAAAAGATATTCTCTCTCTTTTCCCCCTCCCTTCCCTCCCTTCCTCTCTCTCTCTCTCTAGCTGTAACCCTTCTGACAAGCTGTCATTTGACTTTGAAGCTGGCTTGTTCCAAGTGATTTTCTGTTGTCATGGAAACAACATCAGCATTGCCCAATTCTCTTACTATAAGTGGGGAGGCTCGACAGCCCGAGTCCACAGTTTGAGCTCAGCTCAGGAGGCCAATCCTCACAGCAGGTGGGAAAGACAGCCCAGAAAGGCTCAGAGGATAAGAGTGGGGGGAAGAAACTGCGAATGTAAGGAAATGAAAAAGAGTTTGTGTCACTTGGAAGGCCAAGTCTGAGATAATCACCTTTCTAGCCCTCTTTATTTTCAAAAGACCTTGGGCTTAGCTTTCTACTAGTCTGGGCTGGGCTCTCTGCAGTGAGATTTATTCTTTGCTGTCAAGAGTCTGGAAGCTTCTAGTCAAAGCTCACTTGGAGAGAAAACCCATTATGGTAGACTGAGAGTTTAGAGAAGTAGGAATCCATAGGGCCTTGAATGAAGTATCAAGTATTTCTGTTCTGCAGATCGAGGTAAATAGGCCAGGGAGTTTGAGTTAGATAGGAGAGGGCTATCCAGGCCAGAGAAAGACCTGATAATGAAAAGCCCCAGTTGACATTAAAAATTCATTTCAGTGGGACTCTGTACCCCAAAGTTGATCATTCAAATGCAGAAATTAAACAGTAAGGATCTTACATTCTACTATACATCTCTTTATTATCAGCTCATTTTCTCCCAAACTATCCTTTCTGAAGGCACGCAGATTTGATGAATTATGCTTCTTCTCTTCCTATCCTAACTTGACCCCAAACATTTACAGAAAATGTTCTGGATCACTCAGACTGGATCCTAAATACTGGAATCAGTGTTCTAGCACCTTGCTCACCACTGATCCAGGAAAGTTCAAACACAGCCCATACTACTCACAGTTCCATGCTTTGTTGGGTGGGGCAAGCTTGGAGTCATGGATGATTCCAGATCTTAGCCTTGGACCTTTGTCAGTAGTGTTAGACTATAGCAACAGTGGGTCGGCAACATTTTTGGTCATGAGAGCCATAAACGCCTGCTGGAGGATGGAGGTGGAAGGCGCTGGAATATGGGGCAGGGGCTGAAGGGCCCCCTGGGGCACATTCTGAGGCTCTGCCCTGACTGGCTGGTCGGGAGGTGGAGCCAGATATGGTTCCAGAGCCATACGTTGCCGACTATAGGAAACTGGGGTGTAGAAGTATTTCAGGCAAACTGAAAGCAGGGAAATTCCTTTGCTCCCTGACATCATTGTGACTCCTACCCCAAAACATCTGATAACTCCGATAAGACCTAGAAAGAATTATCCTCCTCAGATAGCCCTTTAGATTTTAGATGGACAGAGAGATACACCTCCAGGCTATGCCTTGAAACCATAGAACTGTATCTAAGAAATCTATCTTTCATGTCTCCTAAACTATGAGGGTCACCCTCCCACCCCACCCCATGCCTCAGTGCATACCTCTCTAGAGTCATGTCTTCACTGTGGCACGGGGTCTCATCTTCACTGTTGTAAAGAGTATAAAGACCCCAGAATTAATGTCATCTAGGAGGCAGTTTTCCACCTACGCTGTCCTCCTGGCCAGATTCAACATTACCTTCTAAATTAATAAATTTTTCTTTTTGTTTTTAAGCTAAGTTTTGGAGTCTTGCATTCTTGCGAAGGGTACCCTTCCCGAACCCAGAGGGTTCACCTCAAGCCCCCCACAACAGGGGAACCCTAATTCTCTCTCAGGCACCTATGGAACTCAGAGAAGTCTTTTAACCAAGGAGCTTTGGGTGGTGCTCACTACTCCCAGCCCAGTAGGAGCCAGTTCAGAGCTGTAATCAAGAAACCTCTAAGCCAGTAATTCCCAAAGTGGGCGCCACCGCCCCCTGGTGGGTGCTGTAGCAATCCAGGGCAGTCGTGATGGCCACAGGTGCATTTATCTTTCCTATTAATTGCTACTAAAATAAAAAAAATTTAATTTCCAGGGGGCTTAGTAATATTTTTTCTGGAAAGGGGGTGGTAGGCCAAAAAAGTTTGGGAGCCACAGCTCTAAGGACACACTTTAGAGAATCCTACATTCCTTCTCTCCTGGAGTCAGGAAGAAAGGAGTCTAAAGGAGTAGAGGAAAATCTAAGTAAACTATGATATGGTTTTCACTCTCAGAGACCTGAAGAGATCATCTGGTTCAGACCCCTGCTTCTGTTTTGGTCCCATGAAGTTAGATATCAAGATGGTTAAGTGACTTGCCCAGGATTCCAAAGTAAGTGGTGGAAGGCTGCCTCAAACCTTTTATTTGTGAACTCAAAGCCCTTCCTACCACACTAGTGCCTTATGCATGGCAAAGGAGAGGTACATATCAATTATGTACCTGAGATCTTGGCAACCATAAGGAGAATAGGACAGAAATCAGTTACTTTACTAACCTTCCCCCTTATCATAGCAGCCTTGAAGCTCTACACTAGACCTAGGACCAGGGGAGAGGAGAAGTGGAGGAAAAAGAGATTATTTTCCAGTTGTCTCAGGGGTATCCCTTCTCCATCTTGCCTTTCCTTCCTCTCAAAGTAAGACTGCCATTGGTAGGATGCTGCTACCTTGCTCTCTTACTGTTTTTGAACAGCAGCCTAGTTCATTTTCCCTAGGCCCTTATGCAACTCAGGGCTAAAACCATCCTTCAGAAAGAATCTCTTTTGAAAGCATATCTGCTTTTGGTGGGCAGGCAGCTTAGGTCCTACTTAAAGTGTATCTAGAGAAGAGATTTAGAACAGTGAGCAAGAAAGACACAAGATTCCAAGAAAGGAAGGAAATATAAACTGGAAGAAAAATGGAGAGTAAGATTGTCAAGGAACTAGAGAAAAGCCAGTCACCCTTCACTAAAGGTCTGGGATCAGAGGGGAGGGGAAGCCCATAGCAATAACTTCCAATCTGGGCCTCCCGGAGAACCTAGAAAGTCAGAGCAAGACAGAACATGCAATGTTAATGCTGAAATGGACCACAGAAATCATCTGATTCAACTTCCTCATTTCACATGGGGAAACTGAAATCCAGGGAGGAAACCGCAGACTTGTTCAACTGAAGTTCACTTCTATCCTAGCTTCAGTGGCACTTCTGGGGCCTCAAAACTCTATGCAATTTTGGGAGGTTGTTCCTCAATTATCTAAAGGGCCGAATCCATGAGAGGAATGCTGTGGGAAGGGTCAGGCCAGGTCAAGTCAGGAATGGTCATGAAGAGGGCTGTGGTTTTGACGGCTGAAGCTTCCTATGCTGGCAGGCAACGGTGATTGTACATCATTCTCAGGCAGTTCCTCCCTCCACCAGCAAGGGAGTCTTACCTAGAAGCAGGGAACACTGCCAGCTTCTCCTACAGAGAACATCATTAGTTTGCTTTGGGGTCAAGGGTCAGAAGCAGGGAGCCTTTAAGCCCCAGAGCTTGGGCCACCTGTCACCATGCAATGCTGAGTGCATATAGAGCACAACATGAAAACAGCCAGAGGCTGTCTAGGACACAAGAGTACCTTTCTAAAGGAGAGACACAGGGCCAGCTGTGCTCATGAGTGGCTAATTAGAGATATCTCTTTCTCCTGCCTTTAGGCAAGAGATAATGAATCCATCTAAAGGGAAAAAGCCTGAGACTCACAGCAAGGGATGGAAAATACCTTTAACAAACTGACAGTTGGAAAGAGTAAGAGAGCATGATAACAGTTCATTTTTTTTATGGTGTTCTACAGAGCTCTCTTCACATTCTGATAGAGAAGTGGAAATATTGTTATCCCCATTTTAGAGATGAGGAAGCTGAGGCTGAGGTTCTGTGATGAATACAGAGTAACACAACCGGCCATGAGACAGTTTGATTTCAGTGTCCTTTCCACCATCCCACCTTACCTCCCTTAGAACGTTTTCCTAAATTTGGACCATTTCCAAATCAGATTAAGCTGCCTTTTATGTTTGTACCTGTTACCGATAAAGTGTTTTAGAGGACAGGGCCAAGGACAGGGCCTGCACTGAATATAAAAACTTTGGGAACCATTTCCCTAATCCCAGCTGATTAATTCTGGGGTAGAAAGTACTTTGATAGAAGAGGCACTAAAAATTTTGTGAGTTGGTATTATCACTAGCTTTAGTTTTCCAATTTACCTCAAAGGTAATGACTAAGGGTAAAAGCCAAACTCAAACAAAATCCTAAATCTCAGTATCAGAGCTCTAAACCCTATACAGCAAACTGGTTTGGGAGACCCAAGTTGTTGACATTTTTATCACCTTCTGTGTAACACCTTCTAGGCCTCCGCTCACAGCCTATGTATACAATAGAAACAAGAGCCAGATTCCAGAAACTACCCACAGATCTGTGAGAGCAAACTAGGTAATGCCCTCATAGTCTGTTTTGTGTATAAAGGAAAGCTGTCATCATGAACTAGGACAACCCTGGAGCACAAGTTCTGACTTGTTCCAAATAATCCAGATTGCTGAGAACCACTTCCCAATATCAGATACAGCTCCTGGAGTATATAGCGCTGGTCCTTACTATAACAAGATACTGACACAAGCAGTCTGGAAGGCAGCATCAACCTGAGATAATGGAAAACCATGGCTTAAGAGATCATAAGATCCTTATTCATAGGATCACAGATTTAGAAGTACAGAGGACCTCAAGAGACTATTCTATCCAGATCTCCTTATCCTGTACATGAGGAACTGAGGCCCAGAAAGGTTGTGACTTGCCCATGGTCACAATGATAATGACTAGCAGAACTATTCAAACCAGGCCCTTTGAGACTTAAAATCCAGATCTTTTTCCATTGCATGTTTTTGTCAAACTGAAGATTCTATAGTTTTTATAGAATTTTTAGAACACACACACACACACACAAAATTAAGAGGCCATCTACTTTGTGTGAAGGGGTTCCAAGAACTAGAAATATCTTCAAGAGCATCCATAGTATTTTGGTTTCATAACAAGAAACTACAAGGTATGTGACAAGTTGCAGATAGCGGTTCTATTGCACAAGCCTTCACTAGCTTCTAAATTCCTGGTAGGACTCTGGCATTGGTGTCGGTGGCTAAAGGAATGCACTGGCCAGTAACTGGATCCTTGGATGGGTTGTTTATTGTTCCTTTGAATAACTTGTCTCAGAGAAATAAAGGTGTCAAGTTCAAAGTATCAACAGGAGCTCAAGGTGCCCTGTGATTTGGAGCTGGTCTGTCACTCTGGTTACTGCCAGAGGCAGGCCAGGAGCTCTGCAGAGAACCCAGCAGCAGGGACTCAGGAAGTCTTCATCTATTCTGCTTCCCAAATCCCTGTGAAATAAGCAGCAGTGGGTTTGGCCTGGATAAGATGATGATGATAAGAAACAGAGGGTCTCTTAGTCAATCTGGTCTCTGGGAAGTTCTGGCTCACTAGGCTTTCTTTTGCATCACAGCTGGCTGAGAGAGTGCCTGCTCTTGAAGCTGCTGAATGAGTTCTTCCACATATACTTTGAACAGAGGGACAGGGTCCTGAAAAGGGAAGAAACAGTGGGTGAGGGTCTTGCAGATGTGGAAAATTAATATTGAACCAGGATGTTTTTGTGAAACAATTTTCCTTTTAGCCCCACCCAAGTATAGTCTGATTCTAAGGTCAGGCTGAAAGAGTTTCTCCCTCAGGCTAGGAAACTGGGTTGAGTCTTCCCTTTTGTTTAGATCTTAAAAGGATTAAGGGCAGGGCAGACCAGCTACGTGGAACCCCGGGATCGATCTGAAAGATTAAGGAAGAGAGCCAACTCTGCAGCCACTTTAGATCTACAGGCTGGGAGGAAAGGGTGTGCCAATGTTCTTCTATGAACAAAGACTAGTCTCTTCCAGTGATAAGGCAAAGTGGGAGGAGTTGAGGTGTCTTTAGTTCACCTCCTCAGTGGCTATTTATGAATCAGAGAATTCTTGGGATGTCCAGGGGAGGGACTTGAGTGATGAGTTCACAAGGGATATAAAAAGAGCTGCTGGAGTTTGCTCTCTTGGTATCTATTTGTATTATGGAGGGTATGAAAAGAAAACCACAGAATCAGTGCCAGTTTGGTATAGTTTCTCCTTATCCTCTTCTTCCATGCATTTGAACAAGCTCTCCTCTTATGCCTAAAAAGACAACTGGGAGCAATGCAGAGGGGGCAGGCCTGGGACTGAGAAGGTCTAGAGTTTAACACTTCGCTGTGTGGCTGGACAAATCTCTGAGGAACATCTCACTCAGTCTTAGTTTCCTTAACTATAAAATGACACTCTCTAACACAAAAAGTTGTTGGTAAGAAAGTAATTGCAATTCGCTATACAAAATAAATAAATCTTGAATGCTGACTCACTCAGCAGTCATTCAAATTCATTATTAAATGCCTTCTACCTGCCAGATTATTCCATGAAGCCTTCCTTGATCCCTTCAACTGAAAATGATCCATTGCTCTTTGAATCTCCTAGGCCATGTAGATCTCTTCCAATATATCTAATCATTTTGTAATTTCAACCACAATCATTTTGTGTACTTCTGAAACCTCTTACTCAACTAGAAATTCCTTGAGGAGAGGGACCTTGTCTTTTATCTTAGTATTTCAAGCACTTAGCACATGGCAGTATACATAGGAAAACTTAAGTGCTTTGATGTTCATATTATACATGGTTTAGGGGTCTGAGGATGGGATCCTTTGCTTTACACTATCTAGACTGTGCATTTTGTATAGCTTTATCTTTTTGCCCATTATAAATAAGCTTGCTAAATTGATGTCTGAGTGGGTTGAGGGATGAGAAGGGTGGCCACAACAAAAGGATAAAGGGGAGTTGCAGCTATGAGTCTAGAGTACATCAAAGCCAATTCTTGAGAGTTGACAAAAGCAACAGAAAAAGGAGAAAGACTCAAAACAGGACACAAGACTTGGTCTGTTCCTGTTCCTTACCCAGAGCTGATATAGTTTTTTCATAGCTTCATGCCCATCATTCTAGCCTGTCATCTTGAGAGGATGATGTCTGATGCCTCTTTACTGTTTAACAGGCCCTCTTGTCCTCTCACAAGTCAGTTTTCTTAGGTCAGATCTAAATAGCCTGGAACACCAGTTAAGGTATCAGACAAACAATGGATGCTGCTCTTGGCCCTTGAAAGACCCTGTTCTTGATACTCACTTTTTTTTCCAGGAGCCTCTGTTTTTCCACTGCTTCCTCTAATGTCAGTCCGACCCATTCAGCCTCATCTTCTGGGATCACAAACTCCTAGGGTGTTAAAAAAAAAAAAGAAAAAGAAAAAAGGGGAAACAGGGAGAATGATCCTAAGATCTTGTGAGGTAGTGGTAATAATAATAATAATAATAAAAATGATAGCTAACATTTGAATTAGTACTTTAAGGTTTGGAAAATGATTCACAAACAAAGCTGAAAGAATACCAGGTTAAGGCATCAGAAGACCCAGTCTGAATCTCAGTCCTGTCATTACCAAGTTGGGTTACCTTACAAGTTTTCTTTTTAATTTGTAAAATGGTGATAAAAATAGTCATTCTACCTACCTCAGAGCCCATCACGAGGCAAGCATTTTATAAACTGTCAAGTGCCTGCATGTGCTTCATAATTTACATTTGTTGAACTGAATATAATTGTGTATACACACATACATAATTAATAAGTTTAGTGGAACAGCCAATTGTGCCAGAGGTAGTAGTCAGAATCAGAGGGAACATCCATTTGAAGAAGAGTAAAGGTGGTCTCAGGCAGATAATCCAGATCTCAGCCTGAATAAACCATGGATGAGTTAACTCAAAATGGATGTTCAGAATTTGGCCAAAAAATCAGTTTGGCTACTCACCTTGTACTTGTTATAAATAGCTTCTCTCTTTTCTGGATCATCTGGGTGGAGCTGAGGGTCCCTCCGGGCAAGACGCAATAGCATTCCTCTTTTCAAGTCCATCCCAAACTTAGAGCACAGATCCACTTTTGGAGTCTGAAGGTAAAGTCACACACATAAATTAAGCACAGATCATGTAACTGAATTTGGTTTTTCAATAATTTTCTGGAATGCAAATGAAACCCATCATCACAGAGCCTTTGATAGGTATCTATATCTGTCAGGTCACATCCAGATCTGGTTCAGCCCTCCCATTCTCTAACATGGATAGTCAGGATCTCTTACAGACTAGATGGGGGCCTACTTCACTTTTTCTTAGGGGAAAAATAGGTAAAAGAAAGCAGTGCTGAGGCCTAAAGGGATTGGACAAATAGCTGTTATTCTATTTCAGGCCTCCTTAAACTTTTGGGTTAATCAAAAGGCTTTTCAGACCACTATCCACATCTCCCATTTCCATACACAAAGACACATATAAATGTTTGCCAGAGTAAAACAGAATTATTTTGATTATATTAAAGTATACAAATTTGTTTTTGAGTACAGGTTCATATCAGTAATGGAAAACACCTTTAAATAAAATGGACATTCTTTGGAGTGACTTTCATCACATATTAGTCAATGGATCACAAAGGGAGCTCTGGACCATTTTCAGAAAATAAAAGAATTTCAGAATGACCTCAATGGTTATCTATATTTGTCAAAAACTCCTTATACCATATCGTAGGATCTGAACACATTGTTATCCACATTCCATTTTAAGCTCTCTAGTGATAGAAGAGTCACCACTACCCACGGCAGGTCCAGTGCAATCTCTTTTGGGATTGTGTGGATTATTTGGAAGTTCTTCCTTATATCAGGTTATAATCTGATTCTCTGTAGCAATGTCTTAATTCTGTCCTCTGAGGAAGCTAAGCACAACAAGTTTAATTTTTCTTTGTCTGAACCTGTGATTTCATTTGTGTATGTGATTTTCATTTTCTCCCCATGAGAAAATCCTTTATCAATGAATATCAGAAACCATTCTGTAATTTATCATCTTATTAGTTGTCAGGGTCACTGAGAGAGTCAATGATTTGCCAATAATAATCACACAGAGGCAGGATTTAAACACAAGTTATCCTGCCAAGGGTGATAATCTAATCCAGTTTTCACATGACTACCCAAAGGATTATAGGATTTTAAGATATAGAGCTCAAATAGTTGAAGATAATTATAATGTGTTACTCTTTTCATACATTGTTCCCGTTCCCCATTAAGTATCTTCTTTGCCAAGCTAAACACAGTTCTTTCACTTTAAATTGGTCCCCATGTTGTTACATAGCTTCCTAGTTCTCCCATTATCCAGGGTATATTCATTTGTCAACACCCTTTCTAAAATGTGAACTGAACATTGGAATACAGAGTGGACACTGAGAGTTTCATTCCCCAAAATACCGTAAAGGAAACGAAACCATAAATCCCTAGTTTAATGTCAAGTGCCAGCTGTGGCCACCAACCTATCTGAAGAGTAAGCCCAGGCAGAATAAAGCTGACCCATTTCTAGTTTTGATCCTGACCCCAAAATAAAACTTGGCTTTTCTTTTCTTTTTCCCTCTCCATAGTCTTGGGGCCTCACCTTGAGAATATAGAAATCAAATCCATAGGCTTCATCAATTAGATCCAGAGTTCTCATGGTAACCATTGTTTTGAATGTCTTGTCCAGGATCTCACTGTAAAGCTCTCGTTCATAGAGATGGGGCTTCCACGTCTTTCTAATACGTTTTGAGAGCTAAAGGCAGAAAAAAGTTTCTAAGAGTAAGCAAACTTCTTACATAATCACCAATGCTCTTCCTGCATGAGAAGCAACATCTCACTCCACAATTGGCAATACACACGGATTTGGTATTTCTTCCTTGCTTCAGTTGAGTTGCCCACCCCTGGACTCACTTGCCCCATCTAGTTCAAGGTTTGCTGCTTCTTCTCTTTTCCTATCTCATGTGTAGTTTTGTCATCCCTCCTGTTCTTTTGGTTCAAGGGGAAAGCCTCAATAGGGCACCAAATACACAAAAGCTTTGTAGGTTTGTCAGAGGTCAGGACCTTGGGATATGAGAACCCTATCTGAAACAAGTTATGAATATTTAGTATATTTATTTAGAGGGCCAATTTTTAAATAGTTACCCTGAAAGTTATACTATATTAAGTGGGGCCCATTTTATTAAACTATCTATGTTGTCAGCACACTTAGCTGTTCTCTTTGTATTCTATATCCCTCTACAATATGGTCCTGATCTACCTGGTTCAACCCTTGCCATTTTCATCCCCATTCATATCTTGAACTCCTGGTTAGCTCGGCATCAGTCAGTCCCACTTTGAATTCTTCTGGAGTTCTCAACCTTCTCCTAACACTAATGACCTTCTAAAAGTTCCACCTTACTAGAGACACATTAAACCCAGTGTTCATGGTTCACTGGTATTCACATTCCAAATAACTAAGCATGTGCAAAGACTGGGAGACTAAAGCCCATGTGATGTCAAAGGGTTCAGCTTGTGTATAAAAGTGCCAAAGGGGACAAGAAAAGTCAGGGACAGAGTGGGGATAGCTAACAGGAGGTGATCAGAGGAGACATTCCTTTTTACCATGTTATTATTGATTTAGCAACAACTAAAGGTAAGAAGATGTGCTTGGTAGAGCAAGGAGAAGGGAGGGCAGGTTTACTCTTCTCTACCAGGTCCTCCTCAAATCCAAGAACCTGCCACTACCAGGGGGAGAAAGGCTACCAGACTTTCACCCTCCCATTATAGAGGCATCTGTGATGCTAAGGAAGAAATGCTTGTTGTGAATTCAGAATATCTGAGTCCAAGTCCTCTTTCCATATTAGACTACCCTCATTAGCTTTGCCTCCTCCCCAAAACACACATAAAAACACCGTGCACATGGACATATGTACCTTGTCATTGTTGGTGTATCTGTAACCTCTGATCCAGCCCTCACCACCCCAGAGTCCCCGCTGGGATTCAGGGGGAAAGTATAGTGGGATGGGAACGTCCTGGACAAGCTCACGTTGTCCATTCTTTGGGTTTATCTTGTACTTGACCCCATGAGGTTTATAATGGACTGCAGTAGGAGTCTCTTCTTTCTTCAGTGCCTTGAGGTAGTGTTCAGGCAAGCGAGAGTAAATCCCCTGCCTCAGCTTCAAGGTATTCCACAGTTTAGGAGGGTATTTGTGCAGTGGCATTATGGGGAGTTACTGTGAAAGAAAAATGCCCCAAATTATTTCTGGTATCATCATTCACATCACTAGTTATAACATTGTAGGACTTAGAGTTAGAAAGAACTCCAGAGATCAACTAGTCCAAAAGTTCTCATTGTAGGGTCTATAGATATCTAAGAAGCTTCGAGACAATTTTTTGGGGGAGGAGTAGTATCTATGAACTTGACACTTTTATTTTCATTAACATCTAACTGAAATTTATAATTTCTTTCAATTATGATAATAATCAATAATAAAACATTATTCTGAGAAGGGATTCATGGCACCAAAAAGGTTAAGAACCCTTGATTTGGGTGGCAGCTGGGTGGCTCAGTGGATTGAGAGCCAGGCCAAGAGACAGGAGGTCTAGGTTCAAATCTGACCTCAGATACTTCCCAGCTGTATGACCCTGGGCAACTTTACCCCCATTGCCTAGCCCTTACCACTCTTCTGCCTTGGAACCAATACACAGTATTGATTCTAAGACAGAAGGTAAGGGTTAAAAAAAAAAAAAAAAAAAGAAAGAACCTCTGATCTAATATATCTCCTCCTTTATAGTTAAAGAAACTAAGGTCCAGAAATGATAAAGCGACTTTCCCAGAGTAACCCGAATAACAAGTGTTGGGGCTAGTATATAAACCTGTCTCTTTCTCTTTCTTTTTAAACCCCTTGACCTTCTGTCTTAGAATTGATTCTAAGTATTAGTTCCAAGACAGAAGAGTGATAAGGGCTAGGCAACTGGGAGTAAGTGACTTGTCCAGGGTCATACAGATAGGCCAAATAAGAACCCAGGTCCTCCCATCTCCTGGACTGGCTTTCTATTCATTGAGCCACCTTGTCTTTCTTAACCTAAAATCCTGTACTCTTTCCATAATATCAATCTGCTTTATTATACATTTTAACCAGTTTAAAAAACAAAACAAAACAAACCAAAACAAAACAACTAGGGTTAACAATGACCTGGTAAAGAGCATAATAGGAACCAGACACTCAAGTTTGGGTAATATCCCTCTCCTGCTAACAGATGTCCAATTACTCTCTATCAAATGAAAGAATAAAGACTGAAATTTTTAGTTTGGTCCTTAAAGCTTTCCACAATCTGGCCTCTATATATTTCACTGTATAAATTTGGGCAAATTATACCCCCTCTCTGGCCCCATTTTTCAGCCTACTGCTTTTCCCCCTATAAAGTGAATGGCTTAGAGCAGGTGACCTCTAAGGTTCTTTCCAGGGCTGACATTCTACTTTTATGTTTCAAGGTCCCTTTCTAGTTTTGTCATTTTGTAAACTTTCTTACTCTACTGCATACAACTAGTTTATAACAGTGCTCCAAAATTCTCTGCCTCTTGAAGAGGCCTTGAGCTTTATTTAACAGGTGACATTCTCCCTTATCTATCATTGGAAGGCAATCATATAATTCACAGTTGAGTGGTCACATTACCATTCAGTTTTTCCAACTATAAAATGGAAACTGTAACCATTGTCTCCTATGCCTCTCAAAGGTGTAATGAACAGGAAAGACCACAAATATAAATTCAAAAGTAAAAGTGCATTAAACTATTGTTGGGGGAAGGGGGAAGTCTAGCACTTATATTTATTTATTTTTATTATGGGATGGGAGAAGCAAAATACTAGCTAGGGAAAGGGAAGAGTATAATCTACTACAGTGATTCCCAAAGTGGGCAGCACTGTCCCCTGGTGGGTGCTGCAGGGATCCAAGGGCACGGTGATGGCCACAGGTGCATTTATCTTTCCTATTAATTGCTATTAAAATTTTTAAAAATTAATTTCCAGGGGATGCTAAGTAATATTTTTTCTGGAAAGGGGGCGGTAGGCCAAAAAAGTTTGGGAACCACTGATCTACTACCACTAAGGCCATAATACAAAAATATCAGTTAGAAGAGATCTTATAGATCTTTCATTTTTAAGAATAGGTTTACCAGTAGAATTGCTTGTTGGTTGTGGGAGGAGGGTGGGAGGAAGGGAGGGAAAGAACATGATTCATGTAACCATGGAAAAAATTATAAATTAATTAACTAAAAAATAATTCATAAAAAGAACAGGTTTATAGGGAAGTAATGAACTAGAGCTAGAAAGAACTATCTAATTTATGCCTTTGGAAATCTTCATCTACTAGTTTAATTCTACCTTAAAGGTTATTCTACCTTATTTAGGGTGATATTAGTTTAAAGAAGCCAGAGGACGGATATAACTCTTTTAAACAGCTGTCAAGTGAAAGAGGAATTCCATTTGTCCTATCTACCAAAAGCAGAACTGGTCAGGGAAGGGGAGGCTTAAGAGGCAGATTTTGACCTAACATCAAAAAGAACTTCCTAACAATAATAGCTGTGTCCAATCCAGAATGGCTTGTAAGTTGGACTTAGTGTCTAGAAATCTAAGTATATATCCTGCTTCAGATACTTCCTACCTGAGTGACCCTGACAAAACCAGTTCGAACATCTTTGGGATTGAGTTTCCTTTTCTGTAAAATGAAAGGTTCAAGGATCCTTCTAACTATTTATGGTTCTATGAAGGGTTGGAAGAAAAGCTAAAGTTCATTGATTTCTAGCCTAGTGCTCATAGGCCTCTTGGAAAGAGAAGGGAAAAGGGCAGCTAGGTGGCCCAGTGGAGATAGAACCAGACCTGGAGATGGGAGTCCTGAGTTCAAATCTAACCTCAGACACTTCATTGCCCTGTGTACTTGTGCAATTCACTTAACCCTAGTTGCCTAGGCCTTACCACTCCTCTGCCTTGGAACAGATACCTAGTATTGATTCTGTTTGGTAGTGGTGTAGTATAGTGGAAGAGAAAGAACACTGGCTCAGAAGACCTGGGTTTTAATGTGAGCCCATTTTTCTTTATCAAGTCACTTACTCTATGCTATCCTTACCTATAAAAAGGAGAGGGGAGGTTAGATGCTTTCTAAGGTATAAGCATCCCTAAAAGATGGCCTCCTAAAAAGACAACCCATTCCAACGCGGGACACAGCTCTGATTGTTGGGGAGTTCTTTTTCTAATGTTGGGACAAAATCGGTCTCCGAAGTGCCCCACTTCTCTGCCGCCCTCGTTATGCCTCTGGGGGCCAACAGGAGAAGTGGAATCCTTTCAAATACGTCTCTTCTAAGTCTTCTTTTCCCTAGAAGTTCCCTCCCGGCCATGATCTCGAGGGCCCTCCTCATGCTGGGAGTCCCTATCCCGACAGCCTGCAGAAAGGTGTCGCTGATTCTCGGAGCTTTAGGGGTGCTCAAGAGGCCATCGAGGTCAACTTGAACCTGGAAAGTAAGCGCCCTCTACAACATATAATATTTAAAGGCTTCTGATGATGGGAGGCTTCAGGACCTTAGCGCGGTTCTCCTCCATCCCCTTCCCCTCACTCCCCGGCCCTCCCAGGACCACCCGGCTTCTTCAGCTCTGGACTGCCTTCACTTAGACTTCGAAGCGAGAAAGCAGAAGCCAAGGAAACCTCCTCCGACCCCCGCCCCCCACAAGGGACACCCCCTAACACACCAAACTTACAAGTGCCCGCGGCCCCGGCGGAAGCGGAAGTTGAAGCCGGTGTCCCCTCCCTCCTCGCTCTGACAGGATAGGGGATCTATCCATCACCGCCGCTAGATCACGTGAGAAATCCGTATGTATCGGAGAACGGAGCGGAGGGCGGAGGGGGGGCGGAGCACCAAGAAGGGGCTGGGAAGATCCTTTTACGGTGGGTAAGGATGGAAGCTGATTCAGGAGACGAGAATGAAGCTGCAGCAGGCTCAATAGCTGACCCCTCAAGCCCCAGGCTCTTGGTTCAGCTTCAGCTGTCTTTCGTGTGGCATCCATTCCCTCCCCGGGGTGGATGGAGGTGCTACGCGCTCTCCATTCACGCACACATACCCCGGCCCCGCTCCCTCTCCATCCTTCCCCATGGGAGTCAGGTCACACTGGTGTGTTTTAAGAAGTTCCAGGCCAGATCTAGCCTGGCCAATCGAGGTCATTTTTATTGAACTGTTAGTGTCTGAATCTTCGCTATTCCCAAATCTAATGACTTTTTCCCAGTTCTTAATCCAGTCTGACCTACATTTGACAATGTTGACCATACCCCTTTCTAAGGACTCTTCTCCATTGGGTTTCAGAGACTCCATGCTCTCTCTGCTGCTTCTCCTTTTTCTCCTTTATGATTCTTATATCACCACCTGAACACAGGCAGGATGTCTAACTTTGAGGGAGATTAACAACAAAAGGGGACAAGCACTGCCCTGGTCCCCTTGCTACACTTTAAAAAAATAAAAATGGGGGCAGCTGGGTAGCTCAGTGGATTGAGAGTCAGGCCTAGAGATGGAAGGTCCTAGGTTCAAATCCGGCCTCAGACACTTTCCAGCTGTGTGACCCTGGGCAAGTCACTTGACACCCCCCCCTCATTGACCACCCTTACCACTCTTCCACCTAGGAGTCAATAAACAGAAGTTAAGGGTTTAAAAAAATAAAAATGGCTTACCTTCCAACTTAGAATCAATACTGAGCGTATTGTTCCAAGGCAGAAGAGCAGTATGGGCTAGGTAATAAAGGTTAAGTGACTTGCTCAGGGTCTCACAGCTAGGAAGTATCTGAGGCCATATTTGAACCCAGGATCTCCTGTCTGTGCATCTGGTTTTCAATCCACTGAGCCACCTAGCTGCCCCACTCTTGTACACTTTTGACAATCTCAATCATGCTTATATGTTTTCATTTGGATATCCCATCCATTTCAAAAGGATATTGTATGCACAACTGTATTCAACGTGTCTAAAACAAAACTCAATGTTTTTAAAATGGACTCTAATTTTCCTATTTCTATTGAAAACACCACCATTTTCCAGTTACCCAAGTCTGCAATATAGAAATTATAGTCTTCTCTCTCCTTTACTTCATAGTCAGTTGTCAATTCATGTCAATTATACCGCTAGAAGTATATCATGTCAATTATATCATTTCTGGAATCCTTCCCTTTCTACGTACTTATAAGGCCTAATTGAGGCTCTCATCAACAACTATCACCTCTTACTTGGCTTTCCTTTCTTCCCTTTCCAACCCTAGCCTTAGAATGGCTGTCAAATGGATATTTCTAAAACACAGGTCTAATTTATCATTTCTCTGCTCAAAAATCTCAGTTGTCTAAGCTGAGGTCTGAATTTTAACCTAGATACAACAGAGATTTTTGAGCAGAGAAATGATAAATTAGACCTATGTTTTAGAAATATCCATTTGACAGCCATTCTAAGGGTCACTGATTCAGTCCAGCACCAGAACATTTCATAGTAGGAGAGAAATAAATATACAACTGAATGAACAAAGGAAGATTCCTGGGTGGACAAATGAATTAACTCTGGTCACAACCCCAGATATCCCTGAACCCAGCCTGAGTTCTATCATACCAGGATAGATTGATTCCTGATAGGATGACAATAGGGAGAGTAGACTAGACTAGACCTGTGATTTTGTTGCGATGGGGAACTTCCTCTAGTATTGTTAGGTGGAACCTTCTCTGTAACTTAAGACAGTTGCCTAGAGCACTGAGGTGTGCTCTAGAGTGATTTGTTCAGGGTTAAGGTGGAGGACTTGGGTCTGACATTCCTTCTAGACACTGAGGCTGGCTCTCTATCCATTACCCAGAATTGCCTCCATGCAGGATGACAGTGCTTAAGTAAATTCCCCATGGAGAATGTCACCTACAGCTCTCCCTACTGATTCCATTTCACAGACTTGTCGTTAGTTCCCTGAACAAAACTGAACAGCAGCTTTGATCTTAATTCCAGGTTGCTGGACACAATCCCAATGGTTCCAACATTCAGGATTCCCATAGTTTGCTTCCTTCACCTAGCCTGATGAATACAACTGCTTTTCCAGATAGAAGGCTCAGCAGCTTTTGGGAAATATGGGTAGTGGAGTCAGAGAGGATACAAGGGCAGGGCAAAAAAAGGACAACTCCACTAGAAAATAACCAGAATAAAGATTACAGTGAAACTACCAACATGACCCAATCCAAGGTGCTGACCCCGTCAGTCTCAGAGATAAGTTAAAGAGGGCATGAAATGGGGTAAGTTGGTTAGCATTCAGCCATGCAGCCCTGGACTGTGGTAGCTGGTGGCCGGGACTCTCCCTGTGGAATAGAGAACATGTATGTCCTGACTGTTTCTCAAAGAAGAGGCAAAAGCAGTTCTGACTCACCTTCATCTTTCTCTTCCCCTACTCTATTCTTTTCCTCCAGACCTGTCCCCAAACTTGCTGAATGCCTGCAATTTTGAGTTATGTACTTTAGTACAGTTTAACAGTTTAGGAAGCTAGAGACCTCCATGGGATTTCTTTGGATATCCCATCAAACCAAAAGTCTACCCTTGACCAGTCAGGAGGGCCAGAGGCTCTGGTTTTAAGCTGACTGTTATGCAGCTGTTTTGATGGCAAATACCCAGATCTGGATCCTCTAGGCCCCTCAAACAGAGACAGAGCTGGAATTCATGAACTGGACTTGGGAATAGGGGAAGAGAATAATATTTTTTCCCTTGGTAGAAATAGAAAAACTGTGCTCAGGATGATTTTATTTAAACAGAAATCAAATAGGAAGCATATCCCCTCCATTCTTGGAGGGAGAGGAAATGTGGGAGTTGCGGGATGAGTTGGAAGGCAGGAGGAATCAGCCTATCACTGGCAGTCCCTGCTGCAGAAGAACAGCTGGGCCACTGGCCAGGTAACTTCACGTCACCGCATAGAGTTCCTCCTGGGTGTTCTTACAGAGCTGGTAGCGGCAAGTGAGCTTTTGTGACCAGGCCCAGGGTTCTGTGTTCTTGTCACGTGGGGGTAGTAGGAAAGCCACGCTACTGGCCATCAGCACATGCCAGATGCTGTGTGTGTAGAAGTAGTTGTCATTGGTCCCCATGAAAGTATAGATGGCAATGGCCACAAATGCCAGAGAGATTCCAGGGAGGAGGTAGAAGGCCCATCGCTTCCATGATGTGGGATAGCAGTGATGTCGATGAATACATCTGTATACCTAAGCCATACAAGAAGAGATGCACATCTATTAATGATCAAAGATAAAGGGTTCTTGTTGCTTTGGCTGAAAAGAGATCTAGATCCTAGTGATGAACTTGTGTAACTGTAAGTCATTTTGGGCTTTCTTTGGCCTTATTTCTGTCGAATGAAGATTATTTGTTTGGCTACCATGTTCTGAGAAACAATTGGCAAAGCAAGGCAAGAAGCATTTATTAAACATTCAGATGGCAAAGACCTTTGAAAAGTACTATGTGGGATTATACAAATAGGGAAGGAGAGGAGATTGTGGGTCCTTTGCCTTAGAACTGGAGGGAACCAGGGACTTTATCCCCAACCCTACTTCCTAATCATGAAATGTCACTAAGCCTAATCCTGAGGACCAAATGCCAGAGTAAATAGGAAGAGACAATGGATTCTCTTCCAGCTTCAGGGAATGGCAAGAAGGTAGCTGGGAATAGTTGTTAGCAAATCCCTAAGGGAAACCTGGGTTATGGGGAATTATAGTATTATTACCTTATGTTAACCTTATAATTTACAAAGTGATTTTCACTCAACCTGTGAGGTAAATAATATAGTGATTATTCTTCCACATTTCACAGAGAAAACTAAGATTCAAATGTGGATCAACTAGCTGTTACATAGTCCAATATTATTTTCACTCTACCCAACTCATTCCTATCTTGGAGTGGAACTAAGGTGGTCACAAGACTATGCTCTTGAAGACTTGCCTTCTTCAGACAACTACTACTTGTCTATCTCATCTTTAGCCCAGGGCTGAACAATGTCAAATCAAAGGAGCTCCAGGCAGTTGACCAACCCTGGAGGCAGGCCAAGTGTATATATATTAGCAGCTTCTGTCTAGGCTCCAGGGGCATTCCGTCCCCCTTCAGATATAACTCTGGTTCTCTTCAGATCTCAAGTGAGTTGGATAATGTTCTCTGCAGCTAGTCATTCAATTGGTATGTAGGGAACCCTTCAGACTTTGAAAAACAGTTTCTTAGTCAGCTCTGAAACTGGGGAATTCTAACCAGGGGAAATCTGTCTTCCATAAAAAAAATGACTCATTTAAGGCTCAGCTGTATTTAAATATTGGATCTACTTCAGTTAACTGCTCATTGTAAAGGCTTAAAAACAAAGATACACTTTTGGTCACAGCTCTCTATGGGATAACCCTTGGGCTCTGATCCATTACTACTCTCATGGTGAGGAGTTCCTTTGAGAGAAACTGATCTATAAAGAAATAGGTTTTCTTTGTGAACTAGTGGAAACTGGTGACAAACTTTTGTGTATTAGCTTGTCTTGCATCTAATAGGCACTTAATAGATGACTTCTAAATTAAACTAGAGGCCTTTAATGATCTGAAGAAAACAACAGACAACGCCAGGGCCTATTTTCTCATCTGTAAGATGGGATACTATTACTTACATGATCTATTATGTGAGTAAAGTACTTTGTAAACCCTAAAGAGAGAGCAAAAGAAATATCTATTTGTCCATCTATAAGCTACATATAAACAAGGATAGATTTCTTTTTAGTGGTCAGTCTGAGTTACAGCTCTAGTTCTAGACTTTGTTTTTCATAACTTCATAAGGCTGATTTCCAAAACCATCTGAATGTTTGTAGAATTCACCCTTACCTTGTAAACATTAAGTTTTGGCTAGACTTAAAAATAGCTAATAATAATTATTGATATAATAATAATGATGCTATAATATATTTTAAAAACTGCTATCATATAATAAAACAGCTAATAATAATAACAACTAATAATAATAATAACCTGGCACTCTTTATCTATTGTACCACCTAGTTGCACTATATAAATGTAGTGCAGCTAGATGGTACAATAGATAAAAGAGTGCTGGGCCTCATCTTCCAGAGTTCAAATCTGGCTTCATCACTTAACCCTGTTTGTCTCAGTTTCATCATCTGTAAAATGAACTGGAGAAGTATTTAAATAGCAAACTACTCTAGAATCTTTGCCAAGAAAACCCCAATTGAGGTTGCAAACAGCTGGACATGACTCAAAGTGACTGAATAACAACATTTATATAGTGTCTACTATATGCCAGGCACTCTGCTAAGCATTTTTCAGTTATCTCATTTGATTCTTACAACAATACTGGGAAGTAGGTGCTATTATCATTTCCATTTTACAGATGAGGAAACTGAGTCAAAACAGAGGCTAAATGATTTGCCCAGGTTACAGAACTAGAATGTATCTGAGGTTAAAA
The DNA here is from genome assembly GCF_016433145.1 of Gracilinanus agilis. Classification (NCBI taxonomy): domain Eukaryota; kingdom Metazoa; phylum Chordata; class Mammalia; order Didelphimorphia; family Didelphidae; genus Gracilinanus; species Gracilinanus agilis. The sequence goes on along the minus strand of NC_058130.1, from coordinate 141,665,650 downwards.
TTGAACTCAGAACTTTCTGATTTCAGGTCCAGGGCTCTATTAACTTCCTCTTCAAACTGCTGACTTCTCTTATGGCTTGAGTTTGAGCAGGATGAGCAAATAAAGATTCTGGAGAGCAATGGAGATTTGGGGGGATATTTATGAAAAGAGTATGGTGAGCCATCAATCTACTCTAGTTGTTGAGACCCACAGAATTAAAGGAAGACTATAGGAAAAACATCTTCCACAAGACTAAGTAGCATAATCTGAGGTCTCAAAAAGGTGGAATTCCAAGGGCCGAGTTCTATTACAGGGTCCCAACTTTCCCCATGGGATCCTTACCCACATGGTGATCATGATAATGAGGGCACAGAGGCAGGGGCCCATCATGTTCCAGATGCCTCTCCGGTCCAGCTGCAGGGACATTGCAATGATCAGGGTCCCCAAGACAAAAAGCACCTAAAAGGGGAATGCCAACAGCCCATCAGGCATCAGTTCTAGCCTGTGAAGCAGCCTTCTCTGCTTGGCCCCAGCATTCAGATTCTAGTGTTGATCACTATTTCTTTATTTCTCCTATATGTAGTCCTCTTAGGAAATAAAATTTTTCCTTTGAGCCTAAATTTATAGTTGTTATAGTTATTCTTTTTTCCTTTTAGGGGGTCTCTGGACCTACAATAATTGTTTATATTGTTGGAATCTTCTTTGGTTTATTAATCTCTCCAGCTTTAGTTCCTGAATTAGGGCTCTGTACTAGGGCCAGGCTTTGCACCTTGCTGCACTTCCAGGTGAGGAATGGCAGACTGCTTGGTCTCACCCTGGATTCCTGTACCAACCTCTACCTCCCAGAGTTAGGCCCCCTGGATCATGAAGGTTCAGAGCACAGGTCCCTCAGGGCCCTCTATGGTACTACAGGACAAACTACTCAGAGTTTTCTCAGAGCCCTCGCACAGAGGCTATCCCACTCTAATCACTGCTATGTTGAAATGATTGATGCTGATTTCCCTGGGTTTTGGTTTTCAAGGTGCCTATTGTGAGAAACCCTCCACTCTTTGCTGACTCTGACATAAAGCCTTAAAGGTTACATATATCTGTAGCCCAGCTGTGAGGCTGCTTGTCTAATGGTGCTTGTGGTGCTTGCAAGCTCTCCTCCATATTTTCTAAGACCTTCTAAAGTGTTTTTTTTTTTGGGGGGGGGGGGCAGCTGGGTAGCTCAGTGGATTGAGAGCCAGTCCTAGAGCGGGGAGGTCCTAGGTTCAAATCCGGCCTCAGACACTTCCCAGCTGTGTGACCCTGGGCAAGTCACTTGACCCCCATTGCCTACCCTTACCACTCTTCTGCCTTGGAGCCAATACATAGTATTGACTCTAAGACAGAAGGTAAGGGTTTAAAAAAAAATTTTTTTTTTAAAAAAAGTGTGTTTTTTTTCTGGTATAGTTCTTAGGTGAAGAAGGTCACTGTAATTCTTGCAGGATTTCTTGGTTATAATTCTGGAGTAAATTTCATGTTTTTTGCTGGAGTTGGTGCTTGCTAAGGAAGGGAGCTGGCCATTCATGTCCCATCCGTCAGCCAGGTGGTCTGGGAGTCTATATGTATTATCTCATTGAAATTTCAGTATCTTTGAGATCTTAGGAGGTAAAGTGACTTGCCCAAAATCACATGACTGCCCAATCACTGAGCCAGAACTTGGATCTAGATCTTCTGCCCCCCAAAATCGAGGGTTCCCCCCCCAATTATATTAAGGACAAAGAGATTCATTTCTTTGCTTCCAATATGAGTCCATCATGTTAAATTAAAAAATGCTGATGGCCATCAGTCACCTTCTCTGGCCTTGGGTTCTTTTTTTTAAATCTTTACTTTCTGTCTTAGACTCAATACTGTATATTCATTTCAAGGGAGAAAAGCATTAAGAGCTAAGCAATGGGGGTTAAATGACTTGCCCAGGGTCACACAGCTAGGAAGTGTCTGAAGTTGGCTTCGAACCCAGGACTTCCCATCTCTAGGTCTGGCTCTCAATCCACTGAGACACCTAGTTGCTGCCCTCCTTCTCCCCAATGTCTCAGGTTCTTGCAAGGGCATCTTACCAGGGAAGGAAATACAAGAAATGGCTCTAGTAGACTCTGGGAGCTGGAGGCTCTGAGGATGGTAGCCGTGCCCCATTCTCAAGGAAAAGCTCAAGGCAGGAGAGGGTGTTTCCCCTCTTCTTGCCCTGGGCTCAGCTGAAAAGAAAGGTAGCTCTGCCTCTTCCTCCTCACTAGTTTATTTTGACTCCATTTGGCTTCTGGATCTTGCTGAAGGCCACCTCACACAAAAAGCTGAACAGGGAAGATGGGGGCAGGGCAGGTAGGGTGTGGGTTTGCAGAAAGGGAGGCTCAAGGGACATATCCCAACCCCACCTAACAAGCACCATTTCCTCCTGCTGTGGAATGCCTAGGATCTGAGTTCCCTCCCTTCAGGAAATGAGTTAAATGCCAGAGTGACTGTCCTTTGCCCTGTTCTTTCAACAAAGGTGACCTCAATTTAAATGTCCCTTTACACTTGCCTGTGCAGGTTTGCCATTTAAAAGTGGTTCATGCAGGCATGATTTCTCAGGGCAGTGCCCAGATGCTAATTTTCCCCTGTCCCTTCACTGGAAATATGCAGAGTGTGCTTCCCATTTTCTCCCAAACATCTCTGAGAAGTTTCTAGAAGGAGCTGAAAGGTCCCCTGATTTCAACACTTACATATTTCACATAAGTCTTTACTCGGGACATGCAGAGGATGGTAACCCAGATAGATACCACAGAGCCCAGGAAGTCACAGTACTGGAGTGTGTCATAGTCCATGATGCACAGTACTGCCACACCAGGCTGGTCACAGGCATGATAGAACTGCAGGAGGAAAAAGGGGAAAAGAGCAGAGGTCAAATTCCAGCCATCATCTCCAGATACTCTGCCCTTCTGCCCAGGAAGGTTCAGGATAATTTCTGATTCTCTCTTTCTCTTGTTTCCCAAATCCAGTCATTAAATTAATTGACTGCATCTATTCTCTATTTTACACTCCCATTATTATCACCCTAGTCCAGGCCCTCAGAATCTCTCACCTGGTTTATGAGTCTCCTACCTAATCTCCCAAGGTCCTCTAGTCTCTCACTGCTACAATGGTTTCTTATTGACTCTCGGATAAAACACAAATTCCTTAGGCTAGCATTTGTGGCCCTCTACAATCTGATACTGAAATCCTCTCCCCCCCGCCCCCCCAGCACTATCACATGTGTGAAGTCTCTTCTAATCTCCAGGCATGAGAGATTGATTATATCTCCTCTGGACACCCAGAGCATTTGCTTTCTGCCTCTCCTATTTATTAACCCTATTCTACTCTGTATGATATTATCACTTGTTGATATTCTGCCCCATGTAAGGTCTAGGAAAGCCGACTTCATATTCATCATCATAAGGGCTAGCTCAGCACCTTATTTTGAAATATCCTTCCAGTGTGAGAGAAGGGCCCTTTCTTAAAACACAAGTTTCTTAAGGAGATGTTCATACCTGACAAACTGCATTTGGAAGAAACCCTTTCCAGGAAATAGGAAAGGCTGGACGGGAGGAAAGAATAAACATATGATGGGCACAATAAGAAAAGAGGAGAAACGAAAGGAGGTACCGTAGAGAAAAACATGGTATAGGTATAGACGGATGCTTCAACCAGGTAGCGGCGGCAGACAGCAACGGCGACAGGGAGCAGAAACATGAGGTTGCTGAGTGTGAGCAGCAGGGTGGCCAGGTTCTGCTGCACCACTGTTTGGGCCTTGGTGTCATCTGTACAGCTCCAGCCCTGCCAGCCTGAAGGAGACACAGGGATGGAAGGGAAGACTCATTTGGTAAATTAGGCATTTAGGATGAGAATGGGAAGAATAAAAGAGGTCCCAAAACACTTAAGATCTGATCTCAGGCTAAATTCTACCCAAAGTTCCCTTTCAAATTTATTAAACTGTAAGTCCCTTGATACCTGGGGACTTTATACTATTGGTAAATAAATTAAATTGCTTTAAATGACTGTTAATCAAAAAAGTACCCTAGTGCTTCTGGGATGTTGGTTCCTTCTCAATAATAATAATGATGATGATGATAATGATAGCTAATATTGATATAGTTTTAAAATTTGCAAAGTGCGTTAGCTATGGCCTTTCATTTGGTCTTCATGGCAACCCCATGAGGTAAGTGGTAAGTTTTGCTCCCCACCTGGCTTCCAAAAAACTGCTAGCCAGCCCCAGTTTTCCCTTTCTTCTCTTTAGTGCATTTTAATCAAAGGTCAGTTCTCTTAAAAAAAATCAAACAGCTCAGGGCACAGAAAATTAACAAGTTACAGAGCATAGTTTTCTTATGTTGTCCCTGGAGTTTCACAAATTTGATAAAGAGAGCTTTAAGCTAAAAAAAGAGGAAGAGGAAATTGCCCTTACAGATCTGCCAAGTCAGATACCATAGAGAGTTGTAGGTGTAACACAGAAAGGTTTTTAATTCACAGGAGATAATATTCAAGAAGAAAGCTAGCAATAAAACACATGGGTTCAGATGTTCATACAAATGCTCAAAATATAGATCAGAAATAAGTTAAGCTAAAAATCTTAATCTAAGGAGGGAAATTCAGCATTATAGGAGAAGCACTTAGATCTGATAGGATGGGATTCATGATTGGCATATGGCTGTTAGTAGCAGTATGTTATAAAGTTATCCTTGTGTGAGGAAATCAGGGAATCAAAGGGAGAAAATCATAGTAGAGAGCAGCTGGGTGAAGATCAATGGGGGGAGAAAGAAGAGGAATATTTTCATGGGAGTATACAACAATGATCTAGAGAAGAAAAGGAAAAGAGAAGAGGAATTCAGAAAAGAGACCACAAAGTTGCCACAGAGGCCTGATAAAATGGGGATGAGGGAATTTAATTAACTGGATATTTGTTAGAGTTGTCTGCCCAACCAAGCATCTGAATGACACTTTCTTTAAAAGATGAAGGGAAAGGCACAGCCAGGTGGTCCAGTGGAAAGAGAGCCAGGCCTGAAGATAGGAGGTCTTGGGTTCAAAGCTAGCCTATCTCTAGCTGTGTTACCCAGGGCAAGAGAGAGAGAGGGTAGGGGACTGGGCAAGCTGCACTGATTTAATTTAGGATCTTAGGATTGGTATTACCATAATATTGATAACCAATTACAAGATAAAGGAATGGATAGCAACATAATTGTACATCAGGATGCCCAGGAAAGTAGCTCACTTCAAAGTCCTTCTGGACTTTGATCTAACCTTCTTCCCAGAACACTGGCACCAAACTTCTTTAGAATTGAAGAGTGTAGATCTTTTTGTCATTACAAAGGACCTACACAAATTGCTTGCTAGCTTTCAGATTGCAGATAATAATAGAGGCTTAACTTTTAAGTTCAACAAAATTTAAGTTCCATCCAATTTAAAGATTCAGAAATCAATAATGTGAAATATTAGAAATATATCCACAAGTCTGGTTCATGAACCCTTTGCTCATTAGAGTCAGCTTTTTGAATACATCTTTAATATCTTCATGATTTGTTATAACTGAAACCCTTCATTGTGACTTGAGACTGATACATACTATTGATTCTAAGATAGAAGGTAAAGGTTTAAAAAAAAGATGACGATACATATGAATTGGTAAAATAAACAGAATCAATAAAACAGACAGAATGATTACAAGGTAAATAGGAAGAACAAAAAAGCCGAACTGAATGATGTTTGACCAAAACTGTCCCTGGAAAACGGTTCAACAAATGTGTCTTCCTCTCCTTTTTTACACAGTGGGGGAGGGGGTTGTATGTTTGGAGTATCACTGTATATATTATTAGTCTTGGTCAATGTGTTAAGTTTTGTTAAACTTTTTTTCTTTTCTTTTTTTTTTTTTTTAAATTTGTTACAAAGGAAAAAGGGAAAAATTTTTAAGGTTTATTTCAAATAAACATATACATATATACTAGCTGGCAATTGAACTTAAATCACAGAACTTGACAAAGGAAAAAGATGGGAAAATTTTTTTTCAGTTTATCTCAAATAAATAAATACATGATTATTTTTTTAAATCTTTGTCACAAGGGCTGGCTTGCTGAATAGAAAACGAGAGATATACTTGGAAATAAGGGTAATGTAAAAGATAAGATAAATAAGAACTAGGAATATTGAACCTGAAGAAGGAAATACTTGGGAATGTAAGGTAAGAATATGTAAAAAGATGGAAGGATTTCTTGTGAAAGGGAGATTAGACTTGTTTTATGTAGCTGTAGAAGGCAGAACTGGGAGAAAATGTCAAAGTGACAGTGGAAGATTTCAGCTTAGAACAAGGAAAAACTTCCTGCCAATTACAGCTGTGCTAAAATGGAATGGATAGCTTCAGGAAGGAGCAAGTATCCCTTCACTGGTGGCTTTCACCTAGAGCCTGAACTTGTCAGAGATGTTGTAGAAAAAGATTCTTTCTTGTTCCGGTATAGGTTGGACTAGATGACCTGTGAGGTCCTTCCTAATACTAACATTCTGTGGCAGAAGACAGTACAGCCTTTAAACTAACCAGCCTCTGTTCCTATTTAGCACTTAGGCCAAGCTTCCTCTGGAGAGGGCCTTCCCGGAACTGTCCTTTCCCTACTCTCCACTTATCAAGTTTTGGGGTCAGGATACCTCCAGGCACCAGAGATCCAATTAAACATTACCCAACAGTGCCAGTCTAGCTGCTAACTTCCAAATCTGAAAATTGGATTGTTACATGCTGCCCCCAGGGAAGGGCTGACTCAAGGTCAAACAGATTTTATAAAGTTGTAAATGGAGTAATTAGAGATAGTAACATCAACTCACAATTACCTACAACAAGTAGGGAAAGGACTTTTAATCATACCCTAGGGCCAGCAGGTTGCAGCTTAGAGAGCCAAAGTTAAGTCAGATAAGCTGATAAGCTTTCTCTTTAGTCCTAGAGGTGGGACTTATCAAAACTAAATCCCAAATCCCTCCCAAATGATCAGTTTTCCTATCTGTAATCCAAACACAGGGACCAAATGCCAGGCAGCTGCCTTGCTCAGCTGTAGAACAGGGACTTTCCAAAATACTCCCTTTGGAAAACCTGAATTAAAGGAATTAATTCATGGCTGCCCCCCAGTCCTGCATCACCAGGAAAGTAAGAAGGCCTGAGCAGGCCAAGTCCCTTTCTGCTACTCCAGGTTAGATCAGCAGGGGTGACTCAGCAGCCCTAGGGCTGGAGCTGGATGTGACGCAGGTCAGTGTTTTCCCAGATGCTGCATGTTCCCTAGGGACCTCAGCCTCACTCTGAGAGAAAAGGCTCTGGCAGATCTGAATTCACCACTGGAGAGGTAGCATGTTCTAGTTCACAGCATCTTAGGCAGCTGGCAAGATAGGTTCCAAGGCTGCGGGGTGAGGAGCAGAGGGCACAGAGGAAATATCCTAAGTAGTATTCTCCCTCAACTCCCTCCAAAAAATGCTTAGGTCAGGCCTGTAAGAGGAACATGGCAGCTCCATTACTGTTCTGGGTATTTTCTAGATCAGGGGTCGGCAACGTATGGCTCTTTCTGCAGGAGCCATAAAAGTCAATTTTTTTTCAGGCGCTGTTATAGGAGCGTGCACTGTGAGCACTGTACGGCTCTCACGAAATTACATTTTAAAAAATGTGGCATTTTGGGCTCTCACGGCCAAAAAGGTTGCCGACCCCTGTTCTAAACGAACACGTTTGCATGGAAAGAAGGGGGAAAGCATAGCTCTGATAAATGTCATCTCCTTTTGCCTCATGAAAGGAATACTTCTGATGCCTTCTTGCAAGGGAGGAAGCAGCTACACCTCTCCTCCAATTTCTAAACCTGAGATTTCAAGCTCTTGACTTGGCAATCAAGTGCAATGATGTACAGAGAGTACCTGGTGGGGAAGTTTGACTAGAAAAAGGACTTAATATGAAATAAGGATGGAAAAGTCAGGGAGTCAGACTGGAGAGGGCTTTAGATTCTGCCAGACTAAGGATTTTGGATTTTATACTAGAGGCAATTATCACTGAAATCAGAGAGCAAAGAGGTGAGAAAGGCTTGAGGCAGGGAGAGTCGGGAGTGGAGGTCAAGTAGGAGGTTACTGCTATAGTCTTAGGAAGAAATGATAAGCTATGTGTGAATGGAGCGAAGGGGACCGGGAACAAAACAAATGGTAGGAGTAGATTCAGGGTTTGGCAACAGGAAAAACAACATAAAAAACAGCTACAACAATGAATAAGGAAAGAACAACAAAAACCTGAATGTGAATGCTATGAAATAATGGTCAAGACTGGCTCCAAAGAAAAGGTATGAGAATATTCTGCTTTCCCTTCTTTGCAGAGATATAAAGAACACTATGTAGAATGTTGGATTTGATTAATATGTTGGGTCATATTGGCAGGGGTGTTGTACCCCAATTATAGAAGTATTTCAAACAAAAGGTAAGCAGGAAAATTCCTTTGCTAGATTACATCATTGTGACTCCTAACCCAAAACATAACTCCGATAAGACCCAGAGAGGATTATCCTCCTAGGATTGTCCTTTAGAGTAGAGATGGACAGAGAGATATACATCTAGGTTATGTCTTGATACCATCAGGTTGTATCTAAGATATCTATCAGTCATGTTTCCTAAACTATGAGTTACCCCCCTATGTCTTCAGGCAGAACCTGGTCAGATGACCAACCCCCTCCCTGTGCCTTAGTGCATACCACTCTAGAATCCCTTCACCATGGCACAGGGTCACATCACTGTTGTAAAGAGTATAAAGACCCCAGAATTAATGTCATCTGGGAGGCAGTTTTCTACCTATGCTGTCCTCTTGGCCAGAATCAACATTACCTTCTAATTTAATAAATTTCTCTTTTTATTTTTAAGCTAAGTTTCAGAGTCTTGCTTTCTTGCAAAGGGTATCCTTCCTGAAACCCAGGGGTTCCCTCAAATCCCCCACAACAGTATTGCTTCGCTTCCCCTCCCCCTTTTTTTCTTCTATGTTCTAAGATAAAACTTTTGGGAGGGGAAAGAAGGAAGGGTATATTGGGAAATGAAAAACAAAAATATCAACATAAATTATAAAGGATAGAGTAACAAAAATATCAATAAAAAATTACTTAAAAAATAAGACATGGTAACTGATAGGATATAGGAAGGAGGGAGAAGAGTTATAGATATGACTCCAAGATTAAAAAACCGAACAACTAGAAAAATGGCAATAGTCTCAACAGAAATAGCAAAGTTTGGAGAGATGGAACTCAAATCAGGAAGTCTCATTCTAGGTGAGAAGAAAGGTGTGGTGGGGTGTCAAGATAATCCTGAATTTCCCAATCAACAGAGTGAATGAGTTCTCCTCCCAGGCCTACGGGGGTATCTGGGTAATGAGGATGTTAGAATCTAGCAGCACCATGAATGAGGAATAAGAAAGGAATAGCAGCATGCTAAGAAGAAAAAAAGGAGAAAGTGAATGGGGCATTAAAGCAGCAGGGAAGGAATTCAAACCTTTCCTTTAACTTTGCCTTTCTTCTAAAGGGGCTTCCTTTCTTCAAGACAGAGCCCTTGAAGGACTGCTAGACTTCCTACAACTCCTCCCCACAACTAGCGGGTATAACAGGCCAGAATTCTTATTACGCCACTCTACTCTATATGGTCCTGAGAATAAATGGCTGGGTCCCCAAGGTTCTAGGAACCTAGGGAAGACTATGACTATCAGAACTATGTGCCAGGGCCCTTTCTGGGTGAGAATTAGAGAAACAATTCCAGTCCGGGATTTCCTTTCCCAGGAAAGAGTCAGGTACCACTCACCAGCTTTGCAGGTACAGCTTGCATAAAGATACCCATGTCTTCGGAGCAGTCTACACTGACCGTAGGGGCCACAGTCATTGAAGCAAGGGACCAGGGACAGGGAAGTCTCCACATTGGCTCGAACCTGCTGACACTCACTATAGAAGGCAAGAGGGACATATAGATTAGCCCAGATCTTTAAAAGCTATCAGGTAGTTAGTAATCTGATCCAATGTCCTCTCTATTCAGTGCTTTGTTCTGGGCCAGCCTTGCCTTCCACATCTCTCCCATGTTACCCTTTAACACATTAGCCTCCTGGGGCCACTTAAAAAGAGGTAAAGAAGCCCTCATTGTGCATAATATTAAGATGTGGTGTAATGCAATGAAAAGAACACTGGAATGGGGGTCAATTTACCTGGGTTTGAGTCTAGGCTCTGTTACTGACTAGCTGTGTGACCCTGGACAAGACGCTTGATTTAAGCCTCAGTTTCCTGACCTGTAAAATGGGGATAATTACATTTATACCACCTACCTCATGGGGGGTCGTTAAAATAAAGTATTTTACAGAACATAAAGAGCCAGAGAAATGTAAACTGCTAACATTATTAATACCATTCTCTAATAATGATATCCCTGTAGGTGACTGAAGGAAGCCAAAAAGACCAAGTAGGAGAAAAGCCTCCAACCAATAGAAAAGAAAAGCCTTTCCAACCAGGGCCCTGATCTTGCTTCAGAAATTGGCCTTTTGGAAATCTCAGGAAAGATCCAATTTGTCCTGCTCCTGGGACTATCTATGGGACCCTGTTAAGATTGAAAATGGGAGTCTGGCCATAGATTTAATGATTTACTTATTATAAAAAGTAAGGTGAGAGAGATGAAAGAGGGAGAGAGTAGAGGTAGATTTCTCTCAAAGCAAGATTACCCTGGTTTAGTGTCTTCATTTTGTTTGTTGTTCTGCAGCAGCAACACCGATGACCCAGCTGATACCAATTCGGAAGTAAAAGCCAGCTCAATCCACCTGGCCTCAGTTTATCTAACTTTCTCTCCGCCCACTGACTCACACGTCAGGTCTCAGGAGCCAACTGTCACCCTTCCTCCTTCGCCTGTGCGCTCAGGGGACCGCCCATGGGACGTTGGCCCGCCTCTTGCCTCATTGTCCCCTACTTTAACTGCTGGCTCTCCTGCTGACTACAGGGGGCACCAGAGTTTCAATTTTGACTATATTCCCTTGGACACTCACCTCAGATTCTTGGGGCAGATGAGCTGTAAGGAGAGGTACCAATTGCCTGTCTCTGGATAGGGGACAGAAAGCATGGCCTCACGAGAAGAGTCAGACAGGTACAAAGAGTATCCTTCAGAAAAGGCTGAGAGCACAAGGGAAAGAGATGTTACTGTTGCTTAGTAGGACTTCTAGTAAGGACTGGAAGAGCCAAGGATGGGAAACTTCCTTCCCCTAATATACTGTTAGCCATTTCCCATGCTTGTCTAGTTTGGTCAGTGGGGGTGGGGGCAGGTTAAATCAGGGATGAAACAGCTCTTCCTATGACCTCCCACAGTATAGGTGTTCCAGGGACATAGGTCTTTCATTGGGAGGGCCTCTTCTGAAAGGGGCCCAGGGGCAGGGACTTCTATTTTATTCCTGTACCTGTAGTGCAGTTTTGAGAGGTGTTGAGGCTGAGGACAGGTGAGGTGGCACTCAGGCAACCAACCACTGACATATTACTGCCAAGAGTCTGCAAAGGGACAGATTCCAATGGTCAGTCTTAAGATTTCTATGCTTACCCCCAGCCTAGGCTCAGGGCTCAGACCTTCCCCACTAAAAACCTAGCTCAGAGATTAGAAAAATGGGTACATTCCCACCCAAATCTTCCCTCTTTTCATCCCTGAAGTAACAAGTTTGGGCCTAGTCTCATTGCTGAAGCAATTGCCTTCTCCCTATCTAAATTCTATTCTTCCTCTAAAATATGCTTTAAATCCTTTCTCCATGAAACTTTCCTTGATCACCCCAAAGGGATTCCCTTTTCTCTGATTCCTTAAAAACTGTTTTGATAGATTTTATATAAGATAGACTATCATCTGTTACTTAAGACTACAAGCAATTGGTGGATAGAAAGCCAGGCCTGGAGACAAGAGGTCCTTGGATCAAAGCAGGCCTCAGACACATCTAGTGTGACCCTGGGCAAATCACTTAATGCCAGTTGCCTAGCCCATACCACTCTTCTGCTAGGAACTGATACAGAGTATCAATTCTAAGACAGAAAGCAGGGTTTTTTGGGGGAAAAAAGACTATAAACAGTATGAGAGACTATAATCATACCTGATTATATAGTCTCTTATATTGTTCTCTAATTAATTTCATGTGTTTTCTTGTCTTCCTAGATTCACTTTAAGGTTCTTGAAGAAATGGGCCTGAAACACAGCTATAAAAGACTAGTCAGTCTTTCAGCCTCTAGTTTCTTTCCTTACAAGTCATTCTGAACACACAGCCAGATTCATCTTCCTGATACAAGGATTGGTTCACATCATTTCCTTGCTCAAAAACTTTAATAGCTCCCTATTTCCTGGAGGATACTGTTCAAGGCTCTCTACAATTGCATGCCACTTTATCTCTATATTCACATTTCATACTCCTCCCCATGATAGGCTTTATTTTCCTGCCAAACGGACTTTCCTGTATCTCTTTCCCAGATACATCCCAGTGATTCTTCCCCAAGTCCCTCCTCTGTCTAGGTCTACTCACCTTGCTTCTAAAAGGCTTTTTCAAATCCCTATTTTGCTTAGGTAGCTACTCTTCTTGGAATCCTGACCCTGCTCCACAATTCACACCCCCTGAAGTGCTATCTGTTTAAATCTTATCTATTCAGCCTTCAAAGGTCTTGCTCAATACTTGGTCCTTGAACCTTTCTCTTTTCACATCAATTTAGTACTCTCCTTTCAAGACTTAAATAATTTTGTTTCTATGATACCTCTACACTTAACATACTCTTCCTTTTGTTGTATTCCTCTGTATTTTGTCTAATCTGTTCCCCCACCTAGACAGTGAGTTCCTTGAGAGCGGGATCAAGATTTTCATCTTTCTTCCTTCCTTCACTGCTTGCTTAGCATGAGGTCCCACACAAAATAAGCCTTTTGTAAATGGCCGTTGAAATGTAGACACAAATACTGCCCCCTGTTAGACTGTAGGTTCCTTGAGATTAAGGACCACATTCTCTTCCTCTTTTCCCACCCTCCCCCAATACACAAAACAGACATCTGGTAAATATTTAAACTACTAGCAATTTCTAACCCCTGCCAAAGCAAGGTCTTTGGGAAACAAAAGTCTCTCATCAAAGAGATAATGGATATATTAGAGGGTCTGGAGTCTAAGGTGAAGTTGCTGAGGAACTAGCCTGGCACACCGGTAGTGGGCACATTGCCTGTGGTGATCATATTATCTTTGAAAGTTTCCTCATGTCACATTTCAGGGAAGCTCTCTTCCCACCCACTGCCCTCCAACTCCCACCCCAGGCAGGCACCGTATTGAGCTTCAGGATGACGATGAGGGTGCTGCCACTATCCATGCCTGTGTTGAGATTGATCGGGAACAGGGTGGGCAAACTGGACCACACAATAATCCCAGAGCCACTCAGGGGCCAGAAGCGCACGGAAACCACATCCAGCTCCTCCCGAATAACTGGGTAGCTGAGGAGGCAGAAGCCACTCAGAGCAGAGGCATTTCGGAAGTCCCCGACAAGGGAAAAGGGGCTTCTGCCCACACCCATCCTCTTGCCAAGGTGCCAAGGGCTTCGCCCCATGGATAGGGAGGCTGCTGATGCGTTGAGACTCTGGTTCAGGCTGATGTAGGAGATGACCAAGGGTCCCAGACTCCCTGGCCGGCACACTGCCCAGAGAACAAAGGGAATGAAAGTCAGCAGCTAGGAGGGAGGCAAGTCATAGACCCAGGAAAGAAGTCTTGGGGGAATACAATGAGGGAAGGGGAGGGACTTTCAGCAGCCTTGGGCCAAAAAGCAGGTCATTCAGTCTAGTAGGGCATCATTTGGGCCAAATAAAGGGGTATGGATATCTTGGGAAAGAAATGGTCAAAGGCTTCCATGAGCCTAGAAGGCAGAGGGTTATAATTACTTTCAGAGACAGTAAGAAAGGGAGCTCTAAGGTATGGGCCAAATCGTCCTAAGAAAGAAAGTGTCAGGGGAATAAAAAAGGATAACTCAAGAAATAACTCTCAGGAGTGATTTGCAAGCTGTTATATGGTGAGTACAGGTGGGTGGTGCTTTAGCCTGAGGTGTGGATTGAGATTCCATATGATTTAGATAACAGTGATAGAGTAAGAGGGATTTAGGAATAACTGGGTATTATTCTAGTCAACTATTCTCAAGGCTATGGAATGGTTTGAACAAAGAACTATGGGTTGGCAGCATCTCCTTTCTAAGCCTCAAGAAAATGATTGTAGTGTCAGGATTGTGAGGATGGAAAGGGGCTGGCCAACCTGTGAAGGAGGCAACAGCATCGAAGGTCACGCTGACGTTGGCTTCTGCCCTGCCCTCAGCTGTCACTTGTAGCCAAGTGTCCCAGGGGGGTGCAGGTAGGAGCAGGCGGCAGAGCTCATGTTGGTCTGAACAGCTGAAGACCTTCTGAAAGGATTGGGGCAGGGTGTTGGGCCCAACAATGAGACGGACTGGGCAGACCTGGCTCCCATTAGAGACACAGCTCCTCAGCTCTAGTTGTAGATCTGAGGTGTACTTTGGGATGAAGACCCTGTAAGCCAAAGGGACTGTTTGGTGATAGCCTCCCACTCAGTTGCTGGGAAAAGCCCTAAACCCAGACCTTCACTAATCTCTATGGCTCCCTCCCTCAACCACCCACTCCATTACTGTCCGCCATATCATTTACAATCTTCCCTCCCACTTCTTTTTCCATTTACTTTTTGAATCTGGGACTGAGAGTCAGAGTCCTCAGTTCTAGTCCTAATATATCATTTACTAGCTACAGGCTTCCCTCTCTGAGCTTTAGTTTCACTTACCCTATTTCCTGGGAACTTTTCCAGGCTTATTTCCTATTATTCTTTTACATATTCTTTATTCTAGTCAAACTGACTGGCTAGTCGTTCCTTATCCAAGACAGTTTACCTCCTGCCTCCAAGCCTGGAATTCTCTCCCTTTTCATCTCTGATTCTCAAAACCCCTGGCTGCTTTCAAAGAACTATTTGGAGGCCATATCCCACAGAAGACTTCCTGAACTCTGCCTTCCCATCACCTCCTTATTCCCCATGTTGTTAGTGCTCTTTCTATTGGAAATTATTTTGTATTTGGCTTTTAAATACTTTGTATTTAACTTATCTGTACATATGTTGCATCCTCCCTGTAGAATGTAAGCTCCCTGAGGGCAGACTATTTGACTTTGTTTTCTCAGTGTATCACAATGGCTTGCACATAAGAGGTGTTTAATAAATGACTGTCTAATGGAATTGGATATTGTGAGGATCAAATAAGATAATGAATTTTGGGGGAGGGGTTCAGAACTGCAACTGATACTAGATATGTCTCCAAAATCCTATGATTCAACCAGATCTATCTGAGTACCGGCCCCTGTACCTGAGGATTCTGACCCCTGACTCACTTGAGATACTTCATCTGGGAGCCAGAGAGGGTCTGTGAGAGAGGCATGTCAGGCTCTAGAATGGTAACATCAGTCAGTCGGAGCACCAGCATGTCTGGTTGGAAGATGTAGGTACAGGGGGTGGCCACACCCTAGGGAAAGAGGAGAGAGGACAGGTGGATAATGTGGAATCTATACTTTAGAAATGGCACGATGGGGATCTTCATGGGGAGAAGCCACTATACTATTGGGTTTAGGGTGAAGGGGGAATTCCTAAAGGAGAGAGTAGAGGTCACTGTACGCTGTGTGTGGGAGCTCCATGGGAAGGAGAACATCAAGGAGAGGGTGCCATGCCAGAGGAGTCTGAGAGGGTGGGGAAGGGAAAGGACCTCCTCCTACTTACCTTTACTTCTATCTTCTGGGGCGAGCGGGGCAAGTGAGCTGCGATGAACCAATCGCCAGGTGCAGGGCTGGAGACATTGATGATAGTGTTGTTGTGGATTAGCTTTATATAAAATGAGGGCCGGACTGTGGTGTTGGCTGGGAACTTGGTGTCCAGAGGGTTGATGACTGGAGGAGCACCATAACGGAAGTGGCTGGAGGCAGAAAGGACAGGGAGGGATCAAGGTTATGTTCCCTCCCTCTCTCCCAGCCGCCAGTCCCAGCAGGCAGGGCAGATGGGAACAAGTGGTTGGAGTTGAGGTCAAGGTCTTGGGCAGCCCAGGCTAAGGCTGTGTGAGGGAATCAGCTAAAAGGCAGGTTGTGGGCCCCCTTGGGAACTGAGAGGTATGGGAGGAGTGCAGTGAGGGGCAAGGATGACTGAAGGCAAGGGCACAGTAGGAGGGATATGGGGTGAGTGATGAGGGGCAAGTGGAAGGGTACCAAGGGAACCAGAAGTCACATACACGGTGATCTCCACGTCCGTGCACTCAGAGCCTGGGCTCTTGAATGCCTGCAGCAACCAACGGAGCAGCATTGTGTCAGAAGGCACCTGGAAGTGGTAGAGCTTGGCGCTGCCATACCAGCTGTAGAAGGACAGCTTCTGGGGGCTCTGGACAAAGTACTCGTATGAGTACTTTAGGTCTGGGGAGGAATGGTCATTTAAGGTGGAACAGTCTATTAAGAACTGCTCCTTCCCTGAGGCAAGCTTTCAGACAACTCTCCCCCATCCTCCCCTTCAAAAGCCATCCCTCCATCCCCACATATCTAGAGACACAGGGCATCATTGAGAACAGGGATAAAAGAAAGATCCTCAACACTGATGCTGGGCCATTAAAGTGTTATACAAATGCCAGTTATGATGCTGAACAGAATGCTGTCCCTACCCACCAGTTATATTCCTGTATATTGGCCCTTATTATAAGAAGGCAATGTAGTGACAAGGACACTGGGTATTCTTAAGAGTAAAGCAAGCTAGGCTGTAATCCCAGTTCCATCATCTATTAGTACTTTTGACAACTCTAGGCCTCAATTTCCTTCATTTATAAAATGAGGATAAGAATTTTTTTTCCCCCAATTCACTTCACAAGATCATTATATAGCATGGAGGACTTGGAATAAAGAGAAATCTGGGTTCAAATCCTGCCTCTTAAGTGTACTAATTATATGGTCCTAGGCAGTTTAATCTCTTTGAGTCTCAGTTCCTTTACTTGAAAAATGGGGATTATACAACCTGTAATACCCACTTTACAAGATTGCTCTTGGGATCAAATGAGATGATATCCACAAAGTACTTTGGAAATTTTAAAGTGTTATACAAATGTCAGCTATTATTATTATTGTAAAACTAGAAAGCATTATGTAAATGTAAACTTAATAATAGTAATATAAAAGGAAAGGGGAAAGGGAATAAGCATTTATAAAGTGCCTACTATGTTCCAGACACTGTGCTAAGTAAGCAGTTTTTACAATGTTTATCTCAGGTGATCTTCACAGAAACCTTGGTTGTATGAGCTATTATTATTCTCATTTTATGGTTGAGGAATCTGAGGTAGACAGAAGTCAAGTGCCCAGGGTCATAGAGCTAGAAGGTGTCTGAGGCTATATTTAAACTCAAGTCTTCCTGACTCCAGACCCAACATTCTATGTACTACAGCACCTAATTGCTCCAATTTGTTAGAAACCATTACTTGGTTCAAACCCTTATCCTGGCATTCAAGTTGCTCTACAATCTGCTTCCTATTTATGGGTCTGACCTTATTTTTTATGATTCCCCTTCACATTCTTTATATTCCACCCAAAATGAACTATTCTCTGGGATCCCCCATTCTTATCTTGCCTTTTATCTTCATATTTTTGCTTATAACATCTCTCATGCCTAGAACAGACTTCCTTTCCAACTACATCTGTTGAAATATCTCCTTTCCTTCCAAACTAAATGCAGGCGTCAAATGTCTTCCATGAACCCTTCCTTAACTTCCTATGATTTCCCACCTCGACTGAAAATGGTTCCTTTCTCCTCAAATTTCTTCTAAGAAACCATGTGCATTTGGGTACATGTCATTTTCACTCCCTCTGATAATAGATTATTGGTTCTTTGAGAATAAGGTCTGTGATAGTAATCATAAATGTGGAAAGCATTTTATAGCAAGTTTCTCTGATAAAGACCTCATTTTTCAAACAGATAGAGAATTGAGTCAAATTTATAAGAATATGTCATCCCACAATTGATAAATGGTCAAAGGATATGGACAGGCAGTTTTCAGACAAAGTAAACAAAGCTATCCATAATCATATGAAAAATACTATAAATCACTACTGACTAGAGAAATGCAAATTAAAAAAACTCTGAGATATCATCCCACACCTATACAATTGACTATTCTGACAGAAAAGGAAAACGACAAATATTGGAGAGGAAGTGGAAAAATTAAGACATTAATGCACTGTTGGTGATGTTGTGAACTGATCCAACCTTTCTGGAAAGCAATTTGGAATTATGCCCACAGAGCTAGAAAACGGACCCTTTGTGGTAGCAATACCACTACTAAGACTATATCCCAAAGAGATAAAAAAGCAAAAGGATTTATTATGTATACACATATTTATAACACTTTTTTTGTGTAGTGGCAAAGAATTTGAAATGGAAGAATGCCCATTATCTGGAAAACTGCTAAACAAGTTGTGATATATGATTGTGATGGAATGCTACTGTGCTCTAAGAAATGAAAAAACAAGATGCTTTCAGAAAAGCCTGTTAAGATTTATAAGAGGGTTGTACATGGGGGGCAGCTGAGTGGCTCAGTGGATTGAGAGCCAGATCTAGAGATGGGAGGTCCAAGTTCAAATCTGGACTTAGACACTTCCTAGCTGTGTGACCCTAGTTAAGTCACTTGACCCCCATTGCCTAGCCCTTACTACTCTTCTGCCTTGGAACCAATACAGACAAAAGGTAAGGGTTTAAAAAAAAAAGACTTACATGAACTGATGCAAAATGAAGTACAAGTAGGAGAATATTATACATAGTAATGGCAATACTATATGATGACTAACTGGAAATAATTTAGCTATTCTCAGCAATACAATGATCCACGACAATTATGAAGGACTTATGAAAAAATGCTTTATCCATCTCCAGAGAAAGAAACTGATAGGATCTGAATGCAGAAAGAAGTTTACTTTTTACTTTATTTTTCTTGAGGCTTTTGTGTGTGATTTTTAAAAATCAATTTTTTTTCACAGTTACACACAGAAACAATTTTTGACAATTTCTTTCTAACATTTTAGATTTCAGATTTTTTTCCCTCTCTCCTTTCCCTCTTCCTCCACCAAACCATGGTAAACGATCTGATTTGGGTTATATCAGTACTTTCATGCAATATAGATTTCCATAAAATCTCATGAAGGAAAATGGAAAATGGTAGGCTTTGATCTACACTCAGACTCCAATAGTTCCTTCTTTGGCTCTGGACAGCATTTTTCATCACGAGCCCTTGTGGTTATCTTAGAAACTTGCTTTACTGATAATAGTTTAGTCCTTCACAGTTCTTCATCATATAATATTTTTCTGTTACTGTACATTGTTCTCCTGGTTCTCTCACTTCACTTCGCATCAGTTCATGCAAGTCCTTCCAGGTTTTTCTGAATTAATCCTGTTCATCATTTCTTATGGTGCAATAGTATCCCATTATAATTAGATGCCAAAACTTGTTCTTCCATTCCCCTGCAAGTGAAGGACAACACCTCAATTTCCAATTTTTTGCCACTACAAAAAGAGCTGCTAAAAATATTTTGGTATAAGTAGGTCCCTTTCCCATATCTCTAATCTCTTTGGAATTCAGAACCAGTAGTGGTATTACTGGGTCAAAGGGTACACATAGTTTGATGATCCTTTAGGCCTGATTCCATATTGTTCTCCAGAATGGTTGTATCAGTTCGCAGTTCTACCAACAGTGTATTAGTGTCCCAATTTTCCCACATCCCCTCAAACAGTTATCATTTTGCTTTTCAGTCATGTTAGCCAATCTGATAGGTATGAAGTGGTATCTTGGAGTTGTTTTAATTTGCATTTCTCTAGTCAGTAGTGATATGGAACACTTTTTCATATGACTATGGATAGTTTTAATTTCTTCCTCTGAAAATTGCCTATTCATATTCTTTGAACATTCTTCAATTGGGGAATACTTTGTATTCTTATAAATTTGACTCTTTTCTGTATATATTTGAGAAATGAGGCTTTTATCAGAGACATTTGCTATAAATTTTTCCAAATTTGTGGTTGCATTGGTTTGTACCAAAGCTTTTTTATTTAATGGAATCAAAATCACCCATTTCATTTTTCCTAATGTTCTCTATGTCTTGCTTAGTCATAAATTCTTCCCTTATCCATAAGTTTGACAGGTAAACTTTTCCATGTTCCTTTAATTTTTGGTGTCACTATTTTTACATCAAGTATCCATTTTGACTTTATCCTGGTGTATGACGTGAGATGTTTGTCTATGCCTAATTTCTGCCCTACTGTTTTCCATTTTCCTAGCAATTTTGTATATGATTTCTTTCACAACATGACTAATGTGGAAATGTTTTGTATGTCTACACATAGTATAATCTATATCAAACTGTTTGTCTTCTCAAGGATGGGGGGAAGGAGGGAGAAAATCCTGGAACTCAGAAAAACCTAAATGTTAAAAATGAGTTTTATATGTATGTAGTATATATGTATGTATGTATATGTGTATGTATGTATGTTTGGAACCCATATCTTCTGTCTTCGAATTGATACTAGGTGTCAGTTCCAAGACAAAAGAGCAGGACGGGCTAGGCAACTGAGGTTAAGTGATTTGCCCAAGCTCACACAGGTAGGGAAGTGTCTCAGGCCAAATTTGAACTCAGGACCTCCTGTCTCCAGGACTAGCTCTCTCTCTGAGCCCCCTAGCTGTCCCCAAAATAAAATCTTTTTAAAATTTAAAAAAAAAAAAAAGGAATAGGGTTTGTGTTATAGTTATCTTTGGCATCCAACACTGTGCCTTTGACATAGATATTTAAGAACTGCTAAACTTATTTAACTGAATAGGGAGAGTTATCCTCATTTTACATCAAGGAAATTGAGGACCAGAGAGAAGTGACTTTCTCAGGGTCATACACAGTAAGTCAGGTCTCCTGACTCCCATATAAGCCTATTTCCATCACTCCATGTTGCCCCAGGATCACTTTCAGCCTTTGGAATAGCCTGGTCTAAAACACTCTAGCAGCCAAGTTGCAAAGGAAAATATGTGGCGGATCCTGGGTTCTAACTTATCCATGCCTCGGGGGAATAACAGCAGCTGTTCTCCACCTAGGTTGCTATAGTTAAGGTTAAAAAAACGGTGCATTGAGTGTTCTCACCATGATAATCACCATGGAGCTGGGGTGAGGGGGAGGGTACAGTTAAATATTCTGCTCTGTAAATGCAGGAGGTAGTGCCAAGAGGGTTTAGGTTGCCCTCCTCCTGGGCAGAGTCACAGAGAGAAATATACCCTGCCTTTAATTTGAAGAGTGTTCTTAACTTTTCCCAAGCTCCTTTAACTTACTAAAGCCAGTCTGTGGCAGGCCACAGTGCTTCTCTGACCTCTTCCTTTGAGAGAAAGCAAAGAAAGATCTTTCTTGGTGTCAAATGTGGCTAAGATAAACTTTCTTTTGGCTAGAGACTCCAATACCAAGGTAAGGCGTATTAAGGATGGAAGTCTTAAGAGGCTCAACACTTCCAGATTCCTTTAGTAGAAGACCCCGAGGAATAGGGGGTGGTGGACAATCTTGAAGGCCTCTAATCCATTCCTGCCCCAATTCCTAAGAGAGTATATTCTGTGAAGCTGGTATCCATAGTCTTCTTGTTCTGGTGGTGGCTGTCAGGGAAATGACTTCAGTGACTATTTACTGGATAAAATGCTACCATGACCCAGCTAGAGTCATGGACAAAGACTGGTTTCCTTGAGTCGATGCCTTCAAGATAAATAGCAAAAATAGGATTAGCAGGTGACAGAACAGAGGGTTGGGGACCAGTGACTGGAAGGGATTGACAAGTGGGAAGAGGAAGTGAGAGGTAAACTTTTCATGGGACACCAATTACTATGAGAGTTCTACTTGAGTGACCTTAGGGCCAAGAGAACTGACAAATCCGTTGTCCCAGAGCTGGTGCCAGGCCAAAGCATATTTGAGAAAAGCAGAATCATTCCCATCTTGCAACTAGGGATAATAATACACAAAGAGGGAAGAGACTTGTCTAGGGTCACATAATGGGCAGTGACAGAGCTAAATAAACTTGGGTCTTCTGGACTGAAGGATCAGGAAGTATCTACTCAGCTTTGAGTCTCTGAATTATTAGCCTAGAGAAGAGGACACTTAGGCACATGATGATCATCTTAAAATATCTTCTGGCGGGGCAGCTGGGTAGCTCAGTGGATTGAGAGCCAGGCCTAGAGACAGGAGGTCCTAGGTTCAAATCCGGCCTCAGACACTTCCCAGCTGTGTGACCCTGGGCAAGTCACTTGACCCCCATTGCCTACCCTTGCCAATCTTCCACCTATAAGTCAATGCACAGAAGTTAAGGGTTTGAAATTTTAAAAAAAATATATCTTCTGGCTTTGTTTTATTATTTCTTGATATTGCTCCAAGTCATTAGCTTTGTCTAAAAACATGTAAAGGGCCGTCATGTGGTGTCCCCTTATTATGCATGGCCCCTTGTGGCAAACCTCAGACCAATGTTTGGAAGTTCTATGGAAGCAGATATCAGTTCAATATAAGGAAGAACTTCACAATAGCAAAGCCTCAGG
The DNA here is from genome assembly GCF_016433145.1 of Gracilinanus agilis. NCBI lineage: Eukaryota > Metazoa > Chordata > Mammalia > Didelphimorphia > Didelphidae > Gracilinanus > Gracilinanus agilis. The sequence goes on along the minus strand of NC_058130.1, from coordinate 141,643,046 downwards.
CAGTCAGGTGGCACAGTGGTTTGAGAGCCAGGCCTAGAGATGAGAGGTTCTAAGTTCAAATCTGGCCTCAGACACTTCCTAACTATGAGACTCTAGATAAGTGACTTAACCCCATTGCCTAGCCCTTACCATTCTTCTGCCTCAGGATGGATATCTTCTCACTGTCAGTTTCCCAGTGGGCAAGAGGAGAAGTTTTCTGCTTCAGGTAAAAGGGGGGCCCTAGATGATCTCTGAGGACTCATCCAGCTCTTTAACCACATGTGGAAGTCTAGACCTATCATGTTAAGGCTGTCAGTGACTCATACCAGCCTCACTCTGAGGTCTGCTCGGCCCCAAAGGGATCCCTTCAGCCCATGAGCTGAAGGCTCAGTCTCCTTATTTCTGTTTTTTATTAAGTCAAAGAGGATACGGCACCCATTGTTATACCTACCCTAGGAAACAGACAGGAGTGCTGAGGGATGTGTTCAGAAATCCAAGGCCAGCAATGATCATGAACATAGTCAGAACTGTGAATCAGGATGCCTGGGTCCCCTGGGTAGCTGACTCAGCCTGAATGTATCACACAGCCCTTGTGAGGCCTAGGGCCAACTCAGCTCCAGAGGGATTAGACTAAGCCAAGGCCTCATTCCCAGAGAACACATCAGGCTCAGTACTATATACCAACCCTACAAACACTGTGATGCACATGCATACCCAGTGGGGCCCTTAGACAAGGCCAGGGGAATTTAGCTCTCTTTTCGGAACCCTTATGATGGACTCAGTCTTCCATGAAGAAGTTATTCCTCTGAATTCAGGAGGTGGTGTGATGCCAAGACAGCCAAGATAGGATTTAGGTGACCTAGGTCTAAATATAAACCAAGTTCTGCCATACTAACTATATGTCCCTCAGTAGGTCCTTTCCTCTCTTTGGGAATCAGTTTATTATCTCCATGTTAGAGATCTTAATGATATTTAACCACTAAATAATCCTGTAAGTAACCCATACTCTCCCTGAGTTTGAAGGTACTCCATCCCTCATACCCTGGACTACATCTACCTGCAACTTCTTAACTCTCTCTTGTCCCCATTGGTCAATTATTCAATCTAGGCCAGGTCACTCTGATTACTATTTGGTACTAATAATTTTCTTCAACATGATATTGGTCGTAATGTCTCTGATTCCTCTGAACAAGGCAACCAGACCCATTCCTGAACAAAGTCTCAGCTTGCCTCCTGCCTCATCTCTCCTCAGTTTTCTAGCCAAAGTCAGAACCATCCTCTTCAACCTTCCCTTTCTTCCCACATCTCGGGATACTATTATGAGAATTAATTTGTTTTAAGAAATAGTTATTGGCAACTACAATGTGGTAGGTTCGAAGGGGAAGACAAAGGTGAATAAGACAGGTCCCTGCCCTCAAAGAGCTCACATTTGAGGAGAGGAAAAAACAGATAAACATTATATAAACATGCTCCAATAAATCTGTGATGTGGGTACTCCCTCCAATGACGAGTTAACTAACTCTGCTTTTCCAAACTACAACTCATCCACAACCTAACCTGAGACACTCTTGTTCGTGTCCACCAGCAAACCTGCCTGCTACAATGAGTCTGCTTCTTGGGGATTTCTTCTCATTCTCTTGGCATTGCATCTCTACCAATGTGGTCTACAGGCTGCCTATCATCCATCACTAGCCAATGACCAATTCATTTTTTCCCCAGTCATATGTTTCTCTCATAACATTCTTTACATTGCTTTCTTTGGCATAATTTCTCATTTAAAATAGGTTGCACCTGCTCACTTCTACCTTGTGCATCTCCTGCTGCCCTTTGGGTGATCCCCAACTTCAATTCTTTGGAGATCATATTATAGCAACCCATAATACAAACAGTGTGATAATTACACAAGAGAGGTAACAGAATGCTATAGGTCTTCACAGGCAAGCTCGTTTCTTGTGGGGTGGGGAGAAGTAATCAGGAAAGGCTTCATGGAGGAAGTGGCATTTCAATTGAGTCTTAGAGATTGGGCAGCCTGCCAAAAAAATAGGTTGAGAGTAGAGTGGCAGTCAAGGTAGAAGGGGACAATGAAAGCAAAGTCCAGAAGGTGGGAAAGTGCAGAAGAGACTGTGTAAGTGAAGCAGAGAATAGTGCAGATTAAAGGGAGATACAGAGAAAATATGAAGGTCTGAAGTAAACTGTGTTTTCCTGCAGAGAGGGTAGAAGAATCTTCCTGGAAACAGGAAGTTCTCCCATTGAGCTTCTGTTCCCTCCCTCTATCATCCCAGCCCCCTATTAAGAAACATAAAAATAGAATGAGATCTCAGATCACAGAGTTTTAGGGGGATGGAAACAGCTTTTCTACAACAGTCTCTGACTGAGTCACTGTTCTACTAAATTTTTTTAAACGATTCCCTAAAGCCAAACAAATAAAGTATGAAGTCCTAATGGTGGAATTCAAGGCCATCCATAATCTGGCTCCAACCCCCTTTTCCAGCCATCTCTCATACTAGCACACCACTTTGAGTATACTATATTCCAGTCATATTGAACTGGTCTTTGTTCATTTCATTTTTCATGTTTGCAATGGACTTCCTCCTATCCCCAATACTTATTTCTTCCTTTGAGGAACAGCAAAGGTTCCTATCCCTTTCCCCATTTCCTATATCTGAAAGTGATCTCCCTTTCTGCCAATTGCTCAGGGCCTGTAGGGTCTATGCCACATCTATCTCCTTATCCCCAATATCTAACACTGTTCCAAACACACAGAGGGTACTTAAATGTTTATTGAGAAATGAGTTGGTCAGGATAATATTATACTGGATATGCCTATATTTCAATTCAATCCAATGAGGTTATTAATATGTTATAACCCAAGTCTGGGGTAATGCTACAAAATCCTGCAATCAGATCCAACTGTCCCAGATGAAAATGCATCATTTAATAATCCAGGTTGATTTAAGATAACTAATCCTTTCTATCACACCAGACAACTCTCCCTAGCATTAAAAATATTAGGCAGGCTTTGAAGAAAAAAAATTAAAGCCATCAGGCCAGGCCTATCCATATATTTGTACCTTCAAAGGGGACAGAGGGAAGGACTGACAGGGTCCTCCAAGACTGAAAGCAGCAACTCCAGACTAAACCTGGGATGCCAGTACAGTCCCTCTTGGTGGATGGTCCCTGTTACAATACCAGAAGCCAAGGTAAAAGGTAGGTACACACAAGTTGGTAGCATTGTCTTATCAGTGTTTCCTGTAGCCCCTTTTAAAAAATAGCCACATTTCAATGTGATCATATTGTTTTAAGAAGTTAAAGCAATAAAACACAAGAGTTGTCCCAGAAACTACATCCCTGGAAAAGCTGCTGACAAAGGGAAAGAGTCCCTTGAGGACACTGGCTGAGAAGGCAGACAGGACTTGATTTCCTCCAAAGCTGCCTGAAGAGACCAGACATGGACAGCAACAGCTTCCACTTCCTAGATACCCCTTCTTCCTGTGGGGGACAGAGATCTGATATTCCTTCCTCATTCATATACATGCTCCCCAAAGGATCAACTTGGTAGGATTTCCTTTGGAGAGTACCTTACAGGGTATAAGATAGTATTAAGGGCCTTGGACACAGATATTCCAATCACATCCAGTCTATGTTCCAAGGAAAGGAGTTTGACCAGCCAGCCTGGGACCTCAACTAAAAGGACTCAGTGACACAGCTCAGGTTTATTAATCTGACAGCTTCTGACAGCTCCAATTAGATACAATTAAAACTTGGCTGACCTGCCCTCCATCCTAAGAAAGCTACAACGGCAAAATGTCAGTAGTCAGAGGAGCAGGATATCTTGGATTAAGGAAAGGCAGAAAGAAGATAGCTTGGGCTCACAGTGCCAAGGAGAGTCCAGAAGAGGGCATGACAATATTTATAAGCTCATCCATTTTTTTCAACATGTTTCATGCCAAAGGACTCGTTCTTCCAAACATCCTCTAGAAATCCCAGTTAGACAAGGGGATGACTCAGACTCCCTTTTTTCAACAAGAAATTCGACAAATACTTAAAAGAGTTTACTATGTTCAGGGCTCTGTGGTAGGTGCTAAGAAATACACGAGACATGGCCTGTATAAAGGGGAGGTTACCATCTACCAGGAAAAAGGTAAAATGGAATTGGAGACAGATTCAGTGCCTCCATCAAAGACATCCTTCTAAGCAGGGGAGTAAGACTTGGACCCAGGTATTGATATGTCAAGTATACAACTCCATTACTCCTCAAGTTCTCCCACCAGCTCTGTAACCAGATTTGACTTCAAGAAGCCCAGCACTTTGGTTCTTGGATACATGGGCCACTGAGTAACATTAGGCCATCACTTACAAACTCCAGGAAGAGATGAGCAGGCCAGTGAAAACCCTGCCCCAGAATCATACTTTGTCTTACTTACCCCTTCAGGTATTCCTTCATGGGGCTAAGCTGGGCGGGGAGCAGAGGGGACAGAAGTTTTGGTCTGGAAACCTTGCCAGCTGCCATTTTTTTTTTTTAAACCCTTACCTTCCATCTTAGAGTCAATACTGTGTGTTGGCTCCAAGGCAGAAGAGTGGTAAGGGCTAGGCAATGGGGGTTAAGTGACTTGCCCAGGGTCACACAGCTAGGAAATGTTTGAGGCCAGATTTGAACCTAGGACCTCCCATCTCTAGGCCTGGCTCTCAATCCCCTGAGCCACCCAGCTGCCCCCTTCCAGCTGCCATTTGAAACATTGTCTCAGGTAAAGCTCTGGTTTTTTCCTGCCCTCTGGCCTATGTACTGGGCCACAGTTGGATGGAAAAAAAAAATAAGGACAAGGAAAATAATAATCTCTCTGTGCTCACAGCTCAACCAGCAGGCACAGGTAGAATCCATGGGGGCCTGAGGTTCTCTGGAGGTTAGGCTGGCCTTGTTCCAAGAGTAGGTCTGGAATATGATTTGAAGGATGAGAGAGCAGAGGCTCACTATTGGAAGGAGGGATGGGGAAAGGTGAGACAAAGGATAAACAATAGGCCAGCTAGAGGAGTCACTCTGGGACAGAGGTATTCCCTTCTCCCTCCCCTCAACAACAGGGTAGCAGTAACCTAGGCTTTAGTCCTGAGGGTAGAAAGGAGTGGAGAAACTGGTAATGAAGCAATTAAATCAGGAATTCAATACTCAGGGAAGAAAAACAGACCTTCATTCCAAGCAGTGCAAACCTAGAAGGCACAGACTCCTGGAAGGAACAGGAGCTGGGAAGAAATATTTTCAGAGAAGCCAAGGGGACAGTTGAAAATAAACTACTTTGAAGCACTGATTCACCTCTGGTATGGGTATCAAAACACATCCTTTTTTAATCTCTTCTTTTCTTCTGTGATCTCTGTAACTCTGGGGCAACCTCTCAACAGCAATCGATAGCCTCCTCATTGCTCTACCTGTTTTCAGGGACCCCTGCCAGTCTTTTTCTGCTCAAAAAACTTCAGAGGCTCCCTATTTCTACTAAGACAAAATACAAACTTTTAGCTTACCATTTAAAGCTTTCTACAGGGGAAGCTAGGTGGCCTAGTGGATTGAGAGCTAGGTCTAGAGATCCTGAGTTCAAATGTGACCTCAAGCACTTCCTAGCTGTATGACCCTGGGCAAGTAACTTAACTCCCATTGCTGAGCCCTTACTGGTCTTTTGTCTTGAAACCAATATACAGCATACAGGGTTGGGGGGGAGGGAAGCTCTCTACAATCTGGCTCCAGCTTATTCCTTTCTGTATTTATTTCATATTCCTCTGAATTCCAATCAGCTGTTCTACATGTTATCCAAACTCAGCATTCCCTCTTCTACCTTCACTCAGTGTGGCCTCCATGAAAGGCCCCCTGAGGGAGAGACAGAAGGCAGCATATCCCAGGTGAGTCAAACCATACCACCACCTTTGACCATCATCTCCCCTTGGACCTAATGGCAACAGCTTGAGCCCCCAAACCTTGGGAATAGCTGTGCTCCCAAATAGCAAGCCCCAGAGCCTACAGCTATCAAGGAGGTAAGTTGTTGTGGAGAGGGAACCTACCTCCAATCATCATCACAAGCAACAGATGCTGACCAACTACCACCAACAGGTAGATAGGCTCAGGAAACCTGGGAATAATAGCATCCCCCATACCACTGGTCCTGCTCCCACAACCACTGTCTGGAGAAATGGCTCCTGTGGACAAGGAACCAGCCATTCCTATGAAATGCCAACTAACTAGCACACTGGTAGTTAAGGAAGGCAAGCCAGCCTAGATTAAGTATCAAGGAACTTTGAAGGAAGACAAGAAGCAGGAGCATGTCAGTCAAGAAGGTAAAACCCACCACCACCACTGGCTTGATCACCATTTCCTCTCCAACTTTGGGGGAGATGGCCCAGGCACCTTGGGAATAAGAGTGCTCTCTAAAAGTGCTCAGCCATCATCCTGGAAGCAGTCCCTATGGAGATGTAACCTGGAGCTTTTACTCCTGCAACTGTTACAAGCCACAGCTACTGAAGACCCAGAAAAGTTATCATCAGAATTCTTGGCACTGTCAAATGGCTCAGTATAAGAAATCAGTAATATTAAGGAAGAGGCACCAACATTTACCTATTTTGCCACTATACCCCTAGGGCCATGCGATGGACCTACCTATCTATCTACTGATCTTTCTTCCTTCCTTTCCCTTTCCCTTTGTCTTAGAATCAATACTGTATAGGTCCCAAGGAAATGAAGATTAAGTGACTTGCCTAGGGTCACACAGGTCGAGTCTGAGGTCAGATTTAAACCCAGGAATTCCAGGTTCTAGGCCTGGCTCTCAATCCACTGAGCTACCCAGCTGCCCCAACCAGAGATCTTTCTAACTCATTTACAGTTGAAACTTTTCATATCTATTATCTTCCCCATTGGAAAGTGAGTCCCTGAGAGTTTGGGACAGTTTACTATTCTGTTTGCATTTCCAGAATTTTTCACTGTAAGTGATTGATAAGTAAGCATTTATAAAACAAATTCCTTAATTCCTTTCTTCCTTCCTTCCAACCTAGAATACACATCTTACTTACACACTTTCAACCTCTTAAAATCCTTGGCTTTCTTTAAAGCTCAGCATGCCTCTTCTTCCTCAAATATTTTGTGTTTACTTATCTCTGTATATGTAGTACCTCTCCCAGGTACACTTTTTCATTTTTGTCTTTGAAGCCCCAGTGATCATGACCCTTGAACAGATATAAAGTAGGTGCTTCACAAATTGTTGAATTGTCAAGCCAAAACTTTTGTCATTTTAATTTTTTGCCCAATTGGAAAATGGAAATAAAATTCTTTCCCCATAAAGCTGCCACTTAATTTTTTCAAGTGTTTTCCCTCATTCCCTGAAGCTAAAGGGAAGTCAGAAAATGGCCCCAAAATATCTCCCAGACCTATTAGAGGTCCCCAGCAGATTCTAGAGGGTTAAGAAAAGAGGAGATCATTTCCTTAGGTCATGTCTGAAGCTTACAGTCCAGTCCCTCCCCAACTCCCTGAAGGAGCCGATAATGTCTCTGTCATTCAAAAAAGAGAAAAGTCTCAAAGGTTACAGCCCCACCCCAATTCTGTTTGTACCTCCATATCCTGAACTGAAGGAAGTCAGCCAGCACTTTAATCTCAGGGATCCTATTCTAGAATCCAGCCCTTTGTCCAGTCAAGAAACAAGCATCCAATTCAATTAAACATTTATTAGGCACCTACTGCTTGGGAGAGATACTCCTAAACTCAGCATCCATTTCAAATAAAGTATATCTTTACTCCACTTGGCTTTACCTTAATACTACACCAAGTCAGGGGCCTGAGGAAGCTTACTTTATAGTCTAGTCCAAAGTTTACATCACTCAGCAAGGCCTTCTTGCAAAGAGCTATTTGTAAAGAAGGGTGGAAGAGACTAACACTGGCCTAGCCACAGCTGGAAAAGAGTGCTAAAAAACCAATACCTTTCTACCAAATACAATAGTTTCTGGTCTGAAAGAGACTTGACCCTTGGCCAGACCTGCTCTAGAGGTCCCTGGGTCTAGTGTTTAGCACAGTGCTTGGCACACGCAGTAGGCACTTAATAAATACTTTTTGGTTTGTGGACTCAGATCCCTAGGTACTGTTCCAGTAACTTTTCAGGTCCCCTGAAATTGCCAAATCCCTGGTCAGAACCTACAGCTGAGACATAGGTAGAAGTCTAATTTCTGCCCAGTGGGCATGGAGTTTAAAGACCACCCCCTCCTTTTTCAATTACAATCCAATAAATTCCAATAAATTCGGATGACTCCTTCCTTCCCTCTCTACACGAACACCTTTTCAGATGTATGGACCCTGCCTTTTCCATCCCAGGCAGCTTAAAAGGTTAGAGTCCTAGTACAGCTTCATCTCCCCCTTATTTTACAGAAAAGGAAACTGAGGCCAGGGAGGAGAAGTGACTTGCCCAAGGTCACACAATGGATTAGTAGGAGAAGGGACAGCCTTCGGAGCGTTCCAACCTCAACCCACAGAGAGTGGTAGCTCCTCCATCCGGGAAGGGGCAGGTGCATGGGCCCCTTGAGCACACACACGAAGATGGGGAGAGTCACAATGAGGCTGTAGGGCGGCGCGGGTCCTCTAGCTCCTCTTCGTCGTCAGCGCCCCCCCGCCCTGTGAGCTCGCCCCCCAGCCCGGGCCACCCTTCCTAGTGTTGCCGGGGTCCCAGCCGGCTGATCCCCGACCCGGCTTGGGAATTAAGCGACGGTCCCTCACTCACCACGGCTCGCGTGGGTGGCAGGGACCGCGGCGGTGGCGGCTACTGAGGGGATCAGGCTGAGAAGAAGCAGCCACGCCAACCGCCCCGCCGCGACCCCGGCCCGGCCCATGGCTCCACCACGCTCGGCCCCGATCTATCCGGCCAGCGTCCCCGGCCTCCAGCCGCCCGCGCCCCTGCCGCAGCAGCCGCCGCCGCAGCAGCCGCTTCTGCCCCGGGCTCCCATCGCCACGGCCCGTCCCAGCCGCAGCCGCTGCCAGCGCCCGGGGCCACTTCCGCCTGCCAGGCCCCGCCCACTGCCCTGCCCTGCCCCCCACGCGCCCCCTCCTCGCCCCGGACAGAGAGAAATTCACCACCTACGAGGCTGGGGCGCAGACTCCAGCTGCTGTCGCACTAGTCTAGGGCACAGAGTTCAGTGGGGAGGGTGAGGAAAGGCATCCTGGGGTAGCCCGCTTAGACCATTACAGTGTGGAGAAGAGTAGAGCATCCCGGAGGAGAGAGGCTTGGAGACCCTTCTAGCTGAGGAACAGAGGGCCTCAGGTTCCTCATCTGTAAAATGGGCTATCTACCTGCCCATGAGTCCATGGAAAATTCCTCATGTTGTAGAAAGAACGCTGAACTGTGACGGGAGACCCAAAGTGTACTTCTAACTTATCCTTCAGCTTTGGACAAGTTACTACTTATCAGAGGGCCTCAGTTTCTCTTTCTGGAAATAATAAAAATATGGTCTTAAATTTCCTCATTTAGCTAACAACAGCTACTACTATATAACAATAACAGCAACTTGAATTTACACAGGAATTTGACTTTATGATAAAGGCACCTCCTTTCCTTTGGAGAGATGGAGGACAAAGGGAGCTGGGCATTTCATATTCAGGGCAGCTGAGTGTTGGGATTGTAGTTAGGAAGAGCTGAGTTCAAATTGGTTTTCAGACACTTAATAGCTGTATTTACTAGGCAACACTTCACCTATGTTTGCCTCAGTTTCCTCATCTGTAGAATGGGGATGATAGCACCTACCTCCCAGGGTTGTTGTGATGATCAAATGAGATAATAATTGTAAAGTGCTTAGCACAGTGCCTGGCACATAGTAAGCATTATAGAAATGTTAGCTATTATTATCATCATTATCCAGCCTCAGACACTTATTGCTGTGTGATCCTGGGTAAGACACTGTCACCTCTGTTTGCCTCAATTTACTCATCTGTAAAATGGGGATAACAATAGCACCTACCTTCCATGACTATTGTGAAGATCAAATGAGATAATAATTGTAAAGTTCATGCTGCAACCCAAATGCTATTATCATTATTTTTCTAGGAAGATTTGGTTTTGCTGTACTGCTTTTTTTCCTTATTTTTTGTTACTAGCAGATCCTTGATAAATAGGGAAGAGGGAGGGATATATTTAGGAATGAAGGTAAAAATGTAAATATAAAATGAAAGAAATGAAAAATATCAAGAAGTAATTTAAAAAATTTTTTTAAAGTTAAGAAAGACTAGCTACCTCAATACCAAACCTAACTACAAAATGAGAAATTCTGACTAAATTATTTCTAAGATCTCTCAAAGTTCCGAAAGTCTCTACTCTGATTGAAAAAGCACCAAGTTTGTTAAAACTATACATATATGATGAGTGTGTCTATACTCATGGAGCTCTGTTGGTGTATGTGTACTCTAAAGGTCAGGATATAATAGTGGGAGGTAAGAGAAAAGCACTATCATAGGACAGGGTAGGGGTCTTGCATTCTCCCTCCCCCAGTACCTTGGGGTCTGAGAATGAGCCCAAAGGCAGAGTCTCAGAGGAAAAGGTTTCCCAGGTGGGAGAATGGGCCAGGGATGATCCTTGAGGGCAGGGTTCGTTTTTGCTTTGCTTTGAATCCCCAGCACTAGGCATAGCATCTGGCACATAGTAAGCACTTGAGAAAGTCAAGGTCAAGACTTGGAAAGGGAGAAGTTGGAATAGAATCACAGGATATCACTGTTAGAAGGAACCTCAGAGATCTCTGGGATCCAGCCTGAACTGGGATAAAAATCCTTTCTACCACCACAAAACAATCTCCCATCCTTTACCTAAAGCCTTCTTAGTGAGGTCCAAGGCATTGCAATCCCAAGTACGTGAAGATTTCCCTCAGTAGAAAGGGCAGACAAGAACAATATATTTCAGCAACCATAAAGGCAATGGAAACAGGTTCTATGGAGCATTTAGAACTTTGGTCAAACATCAAAGATTCCAAGCTTATCCACTGCATCCTGGAGCATTGCCAGTTGTCCTGACTTTTGTCTTGTCACTGGATTTCCATAACTAGAAGACAGAATGAGGCAGATAACTTTGTGCCTCATTTAAATCCAATTCAAAAGCAAGTCAGATATTATTCTGGTCCTCTTTGAAAACAAGGGAGAAACAACAGCAACAGCTCTAATTGTTAGGAAGTTTTTCCTTTTCATTAAACCTCTATCTTTGTAATTTCTGCCCACTGTTCCCAGTTCTGCCTTCTGTGGTCATGGAGAATAAGTCTCCACATGACAGTCCTTCTAGGAGTTTAGGTCCAACATTGGAATGAAATGAGACTGCCATTAGTGCATTCAACAATTAACAAAAGGAGTTTTGCTTATATCCCATAGAATAGAAAGGATCCACTCAATATGGATCATCACTTACTCAGCTCATGTAGAAGTGCTCTTTGAGATTCTATAAGGACACAAGTCTGGAAAGCAGGGTAAGAAGGAATGCCTTGCATAGCCTTGTGAAATCCTCCAGGTCCAAAGGACCTCAACTCAAGAAACATGGGTCTTTTTATCCCCTTATGTGAACAGGAACCCTACTTGGGACCTTAGCCCCCCAGGAAGCTAGTTCAATGACTAATTTGGTTTGAGCCTTAGTCCCTTGAGCCAATCAAGCTTTGAGGACAGCTTTCTTGGCTTTTTAAACAATTTTAATTAATTTAGAATATTTTTCCATGGTTACATGATTCATGCTTTTTCCCTCTCCTCTTCCCTCCTCCCTCCCAGAGCCAAAGAGTAGTTCCACCGAGTTTTACAGGTATCATTGTTCAGAACCTATTTCCATATTATTAATATTTGCAGTAGAGTGATCTTTTAAAGTCAACATCCCCAATCATATCCCCATCAAACCATGTGATCAATCATATGTCTTTCTTCTGCAGATCTATTCCCACAGTTCTTTCTCTGGATGTGAATAGCGTTCTTTCTCATAAGTCCCTCAGAATTGTCCTGGATCAGTACATTGCTGCTAGTAGAGTTAGTATGTTCGATTGTGCCACTGTGTATCTGTCTCTGTACAATGTTCTCCTGGTTCTGCTCCTCTTCCTTGGCTTTTAAGAAAAGATCTAGTATAACCTACCTGACAGGGTTGAGGAGAAAAACCCTGGCCCATCTTACCCAGCCTGGAAGGTTGACCTAAATGGTGGAGAAATCAGTCTCCTTCAAGGAAACAGCCCAGCCTAGTGGCAGAGAGTCCATTTCCTGCCTTTCCAAGAGCTTCATGAAGACTCTGAAGAAAGAAAGGCCATAGAGGCTCTTCTGTTTCAGATTTATGAGTTTGCTTGTGGCTCAGTTTCCAATTCTTTGCCACCATAAAAAAGAGCTGTTATAAGTATTTTTCACTTTCGTCAATCTCATTGGGAGTATTTACCCAGTAGTAGTAGTATCACTGAATCAACAGTTTAGTAGCCTTTTGGGGCAGAGTCCCAAAATACTTTCCAAAATGGCTGGACCACTTCATAGTTCCACTAACAGTGTGTTAATGGACCTGTTTTCCCACAGCCCCTCCAGCATTTGTCATTTTCCTTTTTTGCCAATTTTTTAAATCTTACAATTCATTCATTCTAAAATCGAGGAATCTAGGCCCCCCCCCCCAATTAAATGCTGCTAATAAATGGTAAAATTTGACCTGGAAACCAAATCTTTTTGCTCTAAATCCAGTGTTCTTTCTCCTACTTTACTCTAGCTAGGAATCTGGCCGTTTGCCATCTCTGGGACCTAATAATAATAGCTTGCATTGTCACAGCACTTGACAGTTTACAAAGCATATTCCTCAGAGCAGCTGTTCCAAATCTTTTCCCTCTCCAGTCCCTAAATCCATTCTCCTTCCCCCTCACTCTCAGCAGATGACTCAACCCCTTCCTATTTTGCTGAGAAGACTGAAGCTCTCTCTCTCCTCCTTCCTTGATTCTTTCCTTCCTCCACCCCCACCCTCTCTTCCTCTTTCAAAGTCTTCAATAATCTCTTCTCCCAGGCTCCTAGGAAGAAGTGGGTGGGACTGATATGGAGTTCATCACATCCAAACTAACTAAATGTAATATGTTTTGGAGTTATTTGCCATTCTCTTTTGTTGTTGATTAAAATGACTACAATTTGGAGTTATTGCCAATTCTATTAAACGTATATATAGGGGGCAGCTGGGTAGCTCAGTGGAGTGAGAGCCAGGCCTGGAGACGGGAGGTCCTAGGTTCAAACCCGGCCTCAGCCACTTCCCAGCTGTGTGACCCTGGGCAAGTCACTTGACCCCCATTGCCCACCCTTACCACTCTTCCACCTATGAGACAATACACCGAAGTTAAGGGTCTAAAAAAACAACAACATATATATACATATGTAAGTAATATGTATATTTATATATAGACTTTTACACAGAGTATATACATATATATATACATATATATATACACACACATATATATGCCTCCTCTATGTCCCCAGCATATGCTAGACCATATAGACTATATAAGGAAAGGTAATTATATTCCCTGCTCTCAAAGATTTCACAGTCTAGTTAGAGAGTAAGATGAAACATAATTCACTGGACCAGCCAACATTTGCCAGCATCATTCAGAGGAGATCACCTGGGGTGATGGTGAGCTAGGAAAGTTTCTTGGCAGAGGTAGAAACAATGTTGGGTTTGAAAGTATGAAAAAAAAGCTCTAGATAGAGGAGGAGAAAATCTGGCAGGCTAACTGCAATGTGTGAGGAGGTTCACACTGAAGGTAGATGAGAATTCTGCCTGGGCTGGCGGGACCCAGGTCAGGCATTCAGGAGTCAATGACAGGGCAGGAAATGATTTTCTTTTTGCTCATAACCTTATGCTTGGGCAGTTTTGTTCCTCCTGCCATTCAGAAATCTTCTTAAACCTCTCTTTCTTAGAAACCAGTGATAAAAAGGCTATGGGAAAAAGAGGGGGGGGGTGGAAATCACCTTAATTAACACAAACACTGCAATGAGTGAAATTCTCTTCATTCCTTGATACATCTTCTGTCCTTGAAGTGTTGGCTTGGTCCCCAAGAGTGTTTTTTTTTAACACTGTCTCTCTAGCTAATCTTACCTCCCCCATGGCTTAAGTTACCAGCTTTGCTCAGATAATTCCCTGATCTATTCTATCCAGTTCCATATCTACTATGAAATACTTATTTTTCTTCTGTTCTCTCCACCCTGGAGATTATCTTTGGTCTAGAAAGTACAGAACAAAACTAAGTTAATTGAGAGCTGAAACAGAGAAAAAGTACTGATTATTTCAGTATGTGTAGGATTTTCTATTTTTCATCTCCTTGGAGTATATGCCTATTGCAGGAAGATCTCTGGATCAAAAGAGAAATATTTTAGTCACTTATCTTGAATGATTACAAATTGTTTTCCAGAATGTTTTGCTAGAGTATTATTTGTACTGGTTTCCTCATCTGTAAAATGGGGGTAATAATAGTACTCAAACCCCAAGGTTGTTGTGAAAATCAAATTAGATAATAACTGTAAGTGCTTAGCATAGTGCCTGGTACATTATAAGAACTATATTAAATATTAGCTATTATTGTTATTATTATTACCCTGAGCTCATTTAATGTGTCTGCCTCAGTTTCCATAACTATAAAATTGGGATAATAATAGCACCTCCTTTCCAGGGCTGTTGTGAGAACCAAATGAGATAAATATTTTAAAAAATAGTACCTGAAACACAGTAGACACTATGTATATGTTTATTTCCTTCGCTTTCTGTTTCCCTTTCCTGATTAAGCCACTTAGTATTTATGTGTCTTAGTTTCTTCATCTATAAAATGGGGATAATAATAGACTCTATCTACCAGGATTAATACAAGGATAAAATGAAATTATATTTGAATAGAACTTTGCAAGTCTTAAAGGACTGTATAAATACTGGCTATTATTATTATTCCCTCACCATACAAGTGTAGTGGTAGCACATCAGTCACAGTTTTGTGATGGCAGCTCTCAGTTCTTTTCCTTGAGCCTACACTCTCAGGGAGACAGACAGGTGAAAACTAAAGGAGCAAGCTGCAAGGTATAAGCCTGTTTGGAGTAGCTTGCTTATGTTGCTGGAGCACTGAGAAAATAAAATCAGGTACAATTGTGTTGCAAGAAATGTGGAGAAACCGACCCTCCTCATTACCTCCTTCCCCTTTGTTACTCCAAGTGGATGACACTGGTCAAACTAAGTATTAAAAAAAAACAAAACACTCTTACCTTCTGTCTTAGTATTGATTCTAAGACAGAACAGCAATGGTTAGGCAATAGAAATTAAGTGACTGGTCCAGGGATATACAATTAAGAAGTGTCTGAGGTCACACTTGAACCCAGGTCGTCCCAACCACAGGTGCAAGACTCTATCCATTGTACTATCTAGCTGCTCCTGAAGTATGATGGTTTAAAAAAAAAATTCTGTTAGAGATTATATCCAATTGGGCTATTCTTACTTCTTGTAAGTACCAGTAATTTACTCATCTGATGTGTGCCTCTCTTTGTGTCTCTTTGTGACATGTGACACAGAAGAGGCCTTTCCTTGCACAGGGCTGGGCTCCCAGCTCCCAAGTCCATCATTAGATTTTTCTCTCTTTAATTGGAGGCCTAATTGTGAGCCACTCCTATTAAACAACTATCCTCCCAAAGGCAGAATAACCAAGATACCGGGGGCGTCCAGCCTGCCCCATTTGACTCCAGGCCTCACCCGTTCCCATCGTTGAGTGAGCCTGATGCCTCACTCTCTGGCTTCATGGTGACACCTAGTGCCGTACCTGCCATGGCCTGGCTTCCATGTCTCTGAAATCTTGTTTATAATTTCAAGGCCCAGCGCAGGCATCACCTTCACTCCAAAATCTTTCTGAATCTCTCCTACTACTTTTTTTGACCTCTCCTATATATTTAACACATTATAAATTGTATATATATATAAATAAATATTTACTAAGCAAATATTTATTAATATTTATGAATACCACAAATATTAAATATTAAACATGTATTAACATATTAATAATATTTTAAAAATAATAAATATTAT
Source organism: Gracilinanus agilis (assembly GCF_016433145.1). Classification (NCBI taxonomy): domain Eukaryota; kingdom Metazoa; phylum Chordata; class Mammalia; order Didelphimorphia; family Didelphidae; genus Gracilinanus; species Gracilinanus agilis. The sequence continues at coordinate 141,627,030 of NC_058130.1, read as the reverse complement.
ATATGTGTATACACATACACACACATTTTGGACTAGACTTGTGATTTTATTGGTACAGGGAACTTCTGGTGAGGAAACTCTCTCAACTCTGCCTATTGGTACCTACTCTGCAATCTGTGGTTTTAAACACTTGCCTCAGAGGCAGGGAGGTAGTAAATTGAGGCCAGGCCTGGAGTTAGGAGGGCCTGGGTTCAAATTTAGCCTCAGACACTGCACAGCTGTATGACCCTGGGCAAGTCACTTAGCTTTATTTGTCTAGCCTTTGCCCTTCTATCTTAGAGTTGTTACTAAGACAGAAGTTCAGAATTTTAAAGGGAGAGGCTTATAGGGAGGCAATCTTTGGAAAACAAAAGGGGAAGGAAAGGGAGAGAAAAGAGACAAATACTAAGCAGAAATATAAACTGTGAAGAGTTTGGATTGGCTGGAGTATAGAATTTATGCTGTTGTTCATTCCTTTTGGTGTTGACTGACTCTTTATGATCCCATTTGGGGTTTTCTTGGCAAAGATCCTGGAGTGGTTTGCCATTTCCTTCTCTAAAGGAAACTGAGGCAAACAGGATCAAGTGACTTGCCTAGGGTCATACAGCTAGGAAGTGTATAAGGTTGAATTTGAACTCAGATCTTCCTGACTCCAGGTCCAACACTGCCCACTGTGCCGACTAGCTGCCCTGAACTTCAGACTTTAGCATTACTAGTGAGAGAAGAGCTTCTAAAGGTAGAGTTCCTTGACTTGAGGCCACAGAAGAGCTGGAAAGAACCTGAGAGGTCATTTACTCCAACTCCTTTACTTTACCATTGATAATGACATCCAAGAAAATTTGAGGTCACAAAGAAAATGTCAGAGTTTGGTGCTTTCATTCAAAATCCAGCCACTTTTCTTCTGAACTCCAATAGAGAACCCAGGGGGAAATGGAGGGCTGAAAAGAGCAGGTCTTAGAAAGGGCTCTTGTTGAGTCTGCTGTGGGAGCTTTAGGAGGGAGAGGAGGGTTAGGGCCAGAGCAAGGCCCTTTTGCTGATGACCCTCCAGCTGATCCCATGCCAGAGATGAGAGAGAATGAGGGAAGTCCCTCTCTCTCCAAGGCAGCTAGATAAAAAGACCCAGTGGTCCCAGGAACCTGGCCCAGGAGGAGGGATACATCAATTTGGGACCAGAGAAAGGGCTCAGAACAGGTCTGGATCCTAGTCCTGAGTAGGAAGCCCCAGAGGAAGGAGTTATGCTGGGTTCCTGTTTTTGTCTTCTAGCTCTGATAGATACTCTAAGCCTACCTGTTTTACAGGTTGTGAAGGAAATACCTTATCAACCTTAATATCATCCTATGTAAATATGATTCTATGATAGAATCATGATTCAAGACTGCCCAGGTATGGATGCTGCTCAGATGGTTTCTGAGGCAAGGGAATGTATTATTATTCCCATTTATCCATGAGGAAGTTGAAGCCTAGAGAGGTTAATAAACTGGCTCTGAATCAGAGGACTAATAGGTAGGCAATCATGGAGGAAAACTAGGTCTGATACCCAGTCCTGTATTCTGAGATGAGCAGTCAAATCAGTGTATTATTGAGGTTCATTCATTCATGCTGCAAAGGAGTCTTGTTGCCTCTGGTGGGAGTAGGGTAGAAGGAAGCAAAGGGACTAGATAATAGTGCTGCCCATTTATATTCTCTACAAAAGCCTTCCTAGCCATGATCTGCTCTGCTCTACCTTAGGACAGGTATTATCCCATTTGACAGATGAGGAAATCCATTTATATTCTCTACAAAGACCTTCCTAGCCATGACATGCTTTGATCTACTTTAGGATAGGTATGATCCCATTTGACAGATGAGGAAACCAAGAGAGAGGTTTAATGACAGAGAGGATCAAGTAGTGAGTCAGTAGTATCACCAAGTATTTCTGAAATCCAGGAGTCTTTACACTATGGTAGGCTGCTTCAGGAGGTCTTCCTTGAATCCCTTGCTGATTCTCATGACCCCAACAAGTTTCCTCTGAAACCTCAGTTTGTGTTTTCCTGTGAGAAATTGGTTGACCTGGATTTTAGTCCCACTCTGCCCTGGGCTGCTTAAAAATAGCATCCCCTAGGGGCAGCTGGGTAGCTCAGTGGATTGAGAGCCAGCCCTAGAGAAGGGAGGTCCTAGGTTCAAATCTGACCTCATATACTTCCCAGCTGTGTGACTCTGGGCAAGTCACTTGACCCCCATTGCCTACCCTTACCAGTCTTCTGCCTTGAAGCCAAAACACGGTATTGAGTCCAAGATGTAAGGTAAGGGTTAAAAAAAAATAGCATCCCCTACCTGGGTAGGATGGGGAAAACTAGGCATAGCTATGATCTCTTACATTCAGTAATACATGATCGCACAAAATTTATATTATCCATTGGGCAATCACTTGACAAATTAAATTTTGCCCTCAGGAACTGTCTTTTCCTTTTCTTTCCAGGGAAGAAGGGAGTAGGTGTTTTACTTAGACACCTACGTGGTCTTGGGTGCTTTTTCACATTTCAAAGCCCAGTCTCCTCTCTTACCCTGGGGACTCAATTCTGGTCCTGCCATCTTCCATCATCCTCAAGTGTAGAATGGGTTCACACCCCTCCCTCTAGCTCCATCCTCTTGCCAGTATCTCCAAGGCCTGTTAAACCTGTTGAAATTCTTCCCTTCCTTCAGCAGCCAGCTCAAATGTTACCTCTTCCATGAAACCTTTGATTCCTTTTCCCACTTCTTCTTGATTCTCTCCATGCATGTTTTCTGGCTCTCCTCTTTGCATTTAATCAAATTCTAACTTTCATTATATGTACATATTGCATTCCTCTATTAGATTGTGAGCTCCAGAGGATAGAGATCATTATCTTATTTAATTTGTATATCCCCAGCATTCTAAATGGTTATTTCTCATACTGAGGTTAATAATAATAAATCACATTTTTTTAGAATGCTTGATTGTTTACAAAGTGCCTTCCTTACATTAACCCTGTGTGGTTGATGCTACAGCTACTACAGAAGACAAAACTAGACCTCAGAAAAGTTTACTTCCTTGCCTAAAGTCAAAGCCAGAGTCAGGATTCACACTCAAGTCTCTCTCTCTTTTTTTTTAAATTTAATTTAATTTTTTAAGTTTTATTCCAGTAACAAATTTACCCAAAAGAATCATGGTTACATGATTCATATTTGTCTCCCTCCCCTCTTCCTTCCCCCTCCTCCTGGAGTTGATAAGCAATTCAATTGGGTTAAACATATTATCACTCAAAACCCATTTCCATTTTATTTATTATTTGTAAGAGAGTAATCTTATAAAACCAAAACCCCCAGGAATATATCCAAATAAACAAGTGATAAATCATATGTTTTCATTTGCACTTATACTCCAGCAGTTCTTTCTCTAGATATGGACAGTATTTTTTTTTCATAAGTTCCTCAGAATTGGCCTGGATCATTATATTGCTATTGGTAGGAAAGTCTATTACATTTGATCATCCCACAATATTGCTGTTACTGTGTATAATGTTTTCCTGGTTCTGCATATTTCACTCCTCATCAGTTCATGTAGGTCTTTCTAGCTCTTTCTGAAATCTTCCAGTTCATTATTCCTTATAGCATTCCATCATCATCATATACCACAATTTGTTCAGCCATTCCCCAATTGAGGGGCATCCCCTCAGTTTCCAATTTTTTGCCACCAAGAAAAGCACAGCTATATATATTTTTGTGCACACAGATCCATACTTTTTTTTTTTTTTAATCTCTTTGGGATACAGACCTAGTAGTGGTATTGCTGGATCAAAAGGTATGCATTCTTTTCACTCTCAAGTCTCTTGACCTCAAGTCCAGAGTTCTTTCCATTATGACACAGGTTTAATGTGTTTGTTAAATGGAATTTATTTGATTTCTGACCCTCTCAAATCATAGGCCAACCGTGAGTATCTCTTTTGAGAATATGAGCTGTTTTCAGTCTTTCTGGGGCTGGAATTCCATGGCTAAGATATGCCCTTATCCTGGGGCTTAGCCCATCCTTCACAGGTCCAGAACTCAGTCCCCAGGGGCACCAGGCTAGGCCCAAGAACAAGACTGAGGACTGAGGTTATAACTTCTTCTAAGAAGCTCCAGATACTTAGGATTCAAGCTTCATCTCCTAGAGAGTGCATGTTTGGGGACATACCTTCGTCACAGGGGCTTTTCAGAAACAAACTTTACTGAAAATAAAAATTAACCACAGTTTCTTTGAGGAACAAGACTGTGTGACCTTGGTTTACTTCTCCTTTTGGGGCTTCAATTTCTTCCTCTCTAGTATGAGGATAATAATACGTGCCCAACTACCTCTATATAGCACTCTATAAAAAAAGTACTCCATAAATGTGAAACACTATTAAAAGTGGTGAAGCCATTAATATTGACATTACTTGTACTCTACAACCTAGGGGACATGTCGGTCCTCTAGACATGGAAATCTTAGGTTCTCTATGGATTTCAGAATATCTATTAAAACTGGAGCTCATGGGGCAGTGAGATAGCTCAGCGGATAGAACACCAGGCCTGGAGTCAGGAGGACCTGGGTTCAAATCAGACCTCAGATACTTCCCCATTTACCTAGCCCCTGCCCTTCTGCCTTACAGTTGTTACTATGACAGAAAGTAAGGATTAAAAACAATAACTATAGCTCCCAATTGTCCACTGATGTGCTGACCTCTAATAGTTAGCTAGGTAGGGGGCAACTGGGTAGCTCAGTGGATTGAGAGCCAGGCCTAGAGACGGGAGGTCCTAGGTTCAAATCCGGCCTCAGACACTTCCCAGCTGTGTGACCCTGGGCAAGTCACTTAACCTCTATTGCTTACCCTTTACCACTCTTCTGCCTTAGAACCAATACATAGTATTGATTCTAAGATGGAAGGTAAGAGTTTTAGAAAAAAAAATAGTTAGAAGCAACAAAACAGTTCACATATAAACTTAAGAAACCATCTCCCACAAATATACAATGGGAAAAATGTGTACATATAGGAAGCACATGTAAGAAACATATGTGTGGAGTAGCACTTATATGGAAAGCAAGATTCATGCATGAAGAAGCAATTCATCTCTAGTCTCCCAGGGCCATTGAAGTCTTCTGGTAATGGTGTTATACTATTCTTTTTGTTTTTTTAATCCTTACCTTTTGTCTTAGAATCAACTCTAAGTATCATTTCTAAGGCAGAAGAGCAGTAAGGGCTAGGCAATGGGGGTTAAGTGACTTGCCCAGGGTCACACAGCTAGGATGTGTCTGAGGCCAGATTTGAACCCAGGACCTCCATCTCTACACCTGGCTCTCTATTCACTGAGCCACCTGGCTTCTCCCTTCCTAGCTAATTCTTCAGGTTCAGATACTTACTGGCTTTGTGACCCCAGGCAAGTTACTTAATCTCTCTCGGCCTCAGTTTCCTCAGCTCCAAAGTGGGGATAAATAACAATTTATTGAATTTACTGAAGCTGGCACTCTGGAGGGCCTAGAGCTTGGTCAGGCATCAGACTCCAAGGTCATCCACTACATCTATGTTGCCAGGCACCCTGATTGCCTTGCCACTGGACTTTGACTATTCTGGAAAAAAAAGTGAGGCTGATGACTTCATGCAACTCTGCCTCACTTAAATACAATTCCCAAGCAAGTCAAGATCACCTCGTGATATCATTGGTGCTCTTAGAAATAAAGGTCAAGCAACAACCATTGCTCCATTATTAGAAGATTATTGAACAAAGTTTTCTCTGTGTTTATCAGCCAATCTTTTTTTTTTTCTCTAACCCTTACCTTCCATCTTAGAATGAATACTATGTATTGGTTCCAAGGCAGAAGAATAGTAAGGACTAGGAAATGGGGGTTAAGTGACTTGTTCAGGGTCACACAACTGGAAAATATCTGAGGCCAGATTTCAACCTAGGATCTCCCATCTCTAGGCCTGGCTCTTAATCCACCGTCCCTATCAAGCAATCTTGTATGATTTTAATAGCTTCATAGACTAGAGATGGCAGAGGGATTTTAAGGTTATGTTTGTTCAGCTGGATTAAGTTAATAGGCCCAGATCTAAAAAATGGAGCAGGTTAAAGTTTCTGATCAGATTGGCTACTTCAGTTTCAGGATGGGTAAGATAGGGGGAGACAGTCTCTAAAGTAAGGAAAGAAGAAAGACAGAAAGAAAGAAAGAAGGAAAGGAGAAAAAATAAAGGAAAAAAGGAAAGATGGAGCAAGTCTTCGAGAAAAGCAACCAGAATGACATCAGTAGTAAAAAGAACACTGGATCTAGGTCTGAGTCCTGAGTTCTCACCTAACCTTCCTAGGACTTAGTTTCCCATGTCTATAAATTGGAAATGACAATATTTGTCTTGTTTTCCAGGACTGAAATGACGTAAGCAAAGTAAAGAACTTTATAACCTTAATATGATAGAAAAGCAAACTAGTACTGATAGCGATCACTTAATCATGTGACTCTTGGTCAAGTAACATCCCCTTAGTAAATCAGTTTTCTTCTTTTTAAAAATATATTGAGTCTGAGTGGTAGAGCCAAGATAGTGAGGTAGAAGCAGGGAAAGCTGGAACCATTCAAATCTTCTCCAACCGACCTTAAATTAATGCTTCAAAACAAATACTGGCATGACAGAACCAACAAGGGGACAAGATAAAGCTTTCCTACAGAAATAACTTAAAAGGTAGACAGAGAAGATCTGGTTCATTGGAGTGAGAGGAGAGAACAAGGTCCCATCAAGGATTATTGGTGCAGTTCAACAGGAAGCACCCCCACCCCACACCTATTGTTCCAGGTTCTAAACCTGGGCCCAAGCCAATGCTGAGACCCTGAGACCCTGAGACCCTTTGTAAACCAACAGCAGGGCAACCCCACACATACCCTTTAAAGGTCCAAGATCTAGCGCAAGCCTCCAGAGAGACCACAAGCCCTAGTGCAAGGCAGTCCATGATGTGCCTGGCTGATGCAGGCTCAGAGGGAGGTTCTGAGTCCCTGCTTAAGCCCAGACTGAAGCCCCAAGTCCCAGAGCAAGGCAGTTGGCAAGGTGCTTAGCAGGTATGAGTCCAGAGCCCTCACCCAAACCTGCAGTGAGGTCCTGAATCCCAGCTCAAAGCAGTCTGTGTGGTTTACCTGTTCTGGGTAAGCCCCAAGTGAGGCCCAGAGTCCCAACACAAGCTCATAGAAACTGGCCTGTGTAAACCCAGAGAGAGGCCCAGCTCTCCTACCCAAGCTCAAGGCAAGGTTACAATCACCAGGGCAAGGCAGTCCACAGTGTGTCTGAACTGATCAAGCCTTAGAGTGAGGCCCAAAGCCCCTACCTAAGCCCAAGACTAGACTTTGAGCTCCAGCAAAGGGTAACTCACAGTATTCTGAACTCTGAAAGTCATCAGCAAACCCAGAGGGTGACTGAATCAGCAGTAGAAGGTAGCTTTCAGAGCCTTTAGCCCACAGGCCAAATACCATCCTAGAAGAACTGAAACTTCGACAAATACAGAAATAGAGCTAAGGGTAGCAACAAGAAAAAAATTAAGGTTAAAAGAATGTTCTCTTTACTCTGAGAACAGTCCCACCTTTAAAATAAAAGTAAAAGTCAAGAAAAAGGCTGGGGAAATGAGCAAACATTAAAAACAAAAAAGAAAACTAACCATAAGAAATTTTTATGAAGAAAAAGAAGAGACTCAAAAGAGGATAGTGAAAGCAAAGCAGCTATACCCAAAATCTCATAGAAAAGTATTAATTGATCTCAGGCTCTGGAAGAGCTCAAAAAGGATTTCAAAAATCAGTTAAGAGAGGCAGAGGGAAAATGAGAAAGAGAATGGAAAGTAATGCAAGAAGAAAATAACAGAAACAAAAAGCATAATTGCCCAAATGGAAAAAAAGGTTCAAAGAACCTTTTGAAGAAAAATCCTTTCTTAAAAATTTGAATTGAGCAACTAGAAGCTTTATGAAACATCAAGAAACAATAAAACAACATCAAAAGAATGAAAAAAAAAAACAGAAGAAAACATGAAATAGCTCATTGAAAAAATAACTGACCCAGAAAATAGATTCAGGAGAGACAATTTAAGAATTATTGGACTACTGGAAAGCATGATTAAAAAAAAACTCCTATGCATTATATTATAGGAAATTATCAAAGAAAATTGCCCTGATATTCTTGAATAAGAGGGTAAAATAAAAATTGAAAGAATTTACAGATCACTTCCTGAAATAAATCTCCAAATGGCAACTCCCAGGAATATTTTAGCTAAATTCAAACAACCAGAAAGAATTCAAATACCAGGGAGCTCAATCAGGATTACATAGGATTTGGCAACCTCTACATTAAAGGATCAGAAAGCTTGGAACATGATATTCCAGAAGGCAAAAGAACTAGGTTTACAATTTTCAAGGGGGAAAAAATGAAATAAAATAGGTTTCTAAGCATTCCTGACAAAAAGACCAAACCTAAACAGAAAACTTGATGTTCAAATACAAGGTTCAAGAAAGACATATAAAGGTAAATGAGAAAGAGAAAACCTAAGGGATTCAATAAAGTCAAACTGTTTTTATTCCTATGTGGAAAGATGATATTTGTAATTCTTAAAATTTTAAATTGGTATGAGAGCAGTAAGAGAACCCTTGAACTAATAAATAAGATTTTGAGTTGGTTTAATGAAAAAAAAAAACAAATAAAATAGACAGTGTTGGCTAATTTGATTTTTAAAAAAGAAGAAAATCAAACAATCAGGATCAAAACTGAAAAGAGTAAACACACCGGCAATGAAGAGGAAATTAAAGCAATCATTAGGAGCTATTTTGCCCAATTATATGCCAATAAATTTGACAATCTAAGTGAAATAGATGAATATTTACAAAAATACAAATTGCTCAGATTAACAAAAGAAAAAATAGAATACTTAAATAATCCTATCTCAGAAAAAGAAATTGACAAGTCATTAAGGAACTCTCTAAGAAAAAATCCTCAGGGCCAGATAGATTCACAAGTGAATTCTATGAAACATTTATAGAACAATTAATCCCCAAACTTTAAATACTATTCTGGGACATAGGCAGAGACAGAATCCTACCAAATTATTTTTATGACACAAATATGGTATTGTTACCTAAACCAGGAAGAGCAAAAACAGAGAAAGAAAATAATAGGCCAATTTTATTAATGAATATAGATGCAATGATTTTTAATAAGATACTAGCAAGGAGACTACAGCAATATATCACAAGGATTATTCACTATAACCAGGTAGGATTTATAGTAGGAATGCAGGGCTGGATTAATATTAGGAAAACTATCACTATAATTGACCATATCAATAATCAAACTAACAGAAATCACATGATTATCTCAATAGATGCAGAAAAAGTCTTTGACAAAATACAACACCCATTCCTATTAAAAACACTAGAAAACATAGGAATAAATTGGTCATTCCTTAAAATAAGTTGTATCTATCTGAAACTACCAGCAAGTATCATCTGCAATGGGGATAAGTTAGAAGCCTTCCCAATAAGATCAGGGGTAAAGCAAAGATGCCCATTATCACCACTAGTATTTAATATTATATTAGAAATGCTAGCTTTAATAATAAGGAAAGGAAAAGAAATTGAAGGAATTAAAATAGGCAATGAAGAAACTAAACTATCACCCTTTGAAGATGATATGATGATATACTTAGAGAATCCTAGAGAATCAACTAAAAAACTAGTTGAAATAATTAATAACTTTAGTAAAGTTGTAGGATACAAAATAAATCCACATAAATCATCAGCATTACTATATATCATCAACAAAGTCCAGTAGCAAAAGTTAGAAAAAGAAATCCCATTTAAAATCACTCTAAACAATATAAAATACCTGGGAATCTACTTGCCAATGCAAAAATAGGAATTTTATGAACACAATTACAAAGCACTTCTCACACAAATAAAGTCAGATCTAGACAATTGGAAAAACATTAATTGCTCATGGGTAGGCTGAGCTAATATAATAAAAATGACAATTCTACCCAAATTAATTTACCTATTCAGTACCATATCAATCAAACTACCAAATAAATACTTTCTAGAACTAGAAAAAAGAATAACAACATTCTTCTGGAAGAACAAAAGGTCAAGAATATCAGGGGAACTAATGAAAAAAATGTAAAGGAAGGAGGCCTAGCAGTATCAGACCTTAAACTGTACTATTATAAAGCAGTGGTCATCAAAACAATCTGGTACTGGCTAAGAAATAGAATAGTAGATCAATGGAGTGGATTAGATACACAATATAGGTGGGTAAATGACCTTAGCAACCTGGTTTTTGATAAACACAAAAATCTAGCTTTTGGCATAAGAACTCATTCTTTAACAAAAACTGCTGGGAAAATTGGAAAACAGCTATGTATAGACCAATATCTCACATCCTATTCTAAGATAAAAGCAAGCGGATACATGACTTAGATAAAAGGAATGATACCATATCTAAATTAAGGGAACCCAGAATAGTCTACCTGGCCAGTCTTTGGAGAAGGGAAGAATTTATGACCAAACAAGAGATAAGGAGTATTATAAGATATAAGATGAATAATTTTGATTATATTAAATAAAAAAACTTTTGTACAAACAAAACTAATCTAAGATTAGAAGGGAAACAACAAACGGGGAACATTTTTTTATAATTGTGTGAAAGACCCTGGGGTCTTTCCTGTATCCCTGAACTGCTAGCTTTACAACAGCCTCAATCAACTTTCTTTCCCTTATGTTAATAATCTCTTCTCACCTTGTTATTGACTCGTCTTACCTTACCTTACAATTTACCTCTTCTTTATCAGTCGTTCTTCAACTCACATCCTTCTTTTGTTTCTCCTTTTACTTTTCAGATCCTTCTCAAGTCTTTCTCCTTTTCATTAAATTATTTAGCTTGAATGTTTCACCCTTAGCTCAAGAACTCCTTCAACTCATCTTTTCAATTTCTCACTCTTTCCATTCACATCCTCAACTCCATTTAATCTCTGGTCTTCTTCACAATCTCAAAGTCTACCAAACCACTTTTACACTTCCATTAAAAAACAAAACAAAATGCCTCAAATCCTTCTCCTGATCCTTCTGCTCATCATTACACTATAAGCTCCTTGAAGGTAGAGGCTATCTTTTGCTTCTTTCTATACAGCCAGTGTTTAGCACAGCACCTCACACATTATAGATACTTAATAAATGCTTACTGATTGAAGTAGTCCTTGCATGGATAGACTGAAGCATCTTTTCTCTAGACCCATTGGGCAGAACTGGGGTGGAAAACCACATTTCAACTTCAGATAAGGAAGAATTTCTTAACATCCCTTCCAGCAATAAAATGAATTCTCTTATAATATGATAAACATTCAAACAAACTGGATAACTACCTGTGAAAGGTGCTCTAGAAAGGATTTCTGCACTGACTAAAAGATTGGACTAAAGACCTCTAAAGTCCCTTCTAGTTGAGAGTCTAGGATTCTAAGTTAGAGATCAGAACACCAGAATAGACAGATTTAACTCTTCCAGAACACAAACACATTGAATTGGTCTCTCTCCTCTGAAAGGGTCAAAAAAGCTCCTTCTTCTGTTGTCATCTATTCCAGCCAGGGGAAACAAAGCTAAATTCCAGGGAAATGATGGAGGAAAGATGAGGTTGAGCATACATATCTCAGGCAGACAGAAATGGCTATGACTATCCCAAGGTCTGGAGACTGAGCTAATTCTTTCCTTTGGTTCAGAACTAAATTTGTTCTTCGTCTTCCTCTAGTTGGTGGAATGCAAAGAAACAGCCCCTCAGGCACATACTAGTTACTGGGCAATTTCCTGTGAAAGAAGAGGGTAGACTAATGGGGTGACTCCACTATCAGTTTTAAGACCAGGTCTTGGCTTCCCTTCGGAGGCTACGAGGAAAGTGTCTAATCCCAGGCCAACTAGCCCAGCCCTGCCAGATACTTAGGCGTGGGAAAAGTGGAAAAGGGGCATACCCATCCCATCCCCCACTCCCCAAACAAGAAAAACCAAATATTATCCACAACGGATAGAACGTTTGTTTACTTTCCAGCGTCGAGACTTCTGCGTATCCCTTAGATACAGATTTTTTTTTTTTTTAATATTGTGGTTCAGGGGAAGAGACCTCTTCTGCAGTATAAAAGCTGATTCCACCTTTCTCAGAAGAATTTGTGTCCTCATCTGTTAACTATTGATATTATCTGCATAATGTCCCCTATATGGTTATTGTGTTATTGTTAATAAGGAGAGAGCGCGAAAGCCTTAATCCCTACTCAAGACCAACTGTTTGATCAGGAGGTAGAAAAGGGCTTTAAAAAATCTCATCTCTGACCACTTTACGTTACACATACTCTCTCAGGTATCCAGACCTGAATCCTGTCCCCTTCCTTTCCTGGATAATCCAAGAGAAGGAGAGATCTGTATAATCTGACCCAGTCCTAGACCAGAGTCTCGGAGGGGAGGGGTAGGGAATAGGGGAGGGGTACTTCCCTGCATGGGCAGCCAGCCAGCCAGAGGGGAGGAAAGGGAAAAGCTACTATTTGAAAGGGGTGGGCCTGAAACTTGAAACTCGGGTTGTGTTCCCACCCCTACCCCATCACTCCCCACCCCTTTGGGATAGGGGCGGGAGGCTGGTGCAGGGCCTGGCCCGCCCTGGTCCCTGTCCGTCCCTTCCTCCTAGACGCCCATTACTTGGGGAGCGGGCCGGGCTGAGGGCGAGCAGCCCGGCCGCCCCGGGGCTCAGGGCAAGGGGGCGGACATGGGCTTCTTTCCACATTGCGCGCTGCGGAGCCTCTTGGGCCCCGGGCGCGTGCAGGGCACTAGCCGCATCCCGGGTACGAAGCAGCTGCTCCTATCTCTGCCCCACGGAGGAGTGCCTAGCTCTCTTATGCTCCGCTACAGCTCGGGTGAGTGGGAAAGGGAGGCCCTGGCCCCTTAGGAGGACGTGAAAGAGTGGTGAGGTGGGGATGGACAAACAAGGGTCCTCGCTGTCTTTATGGAAAGCCCTTGCATCCGAGAGAAGCGAGTCTGATCTGGGTCTCTCCTTTTCCCAGGGATAAGAGTTTGACACCCCCTTTTTCCCCCCTCCCGCCCTACTTCCTTCTCTAACCTCCGCCCCTCTCCCCTAGTCTCTCCATCGCCCTGCATTTGGGAGAATTGTGAAGAGCTCCCTCCCTCTTCTCCTCCCGACCCAAACTCTGGCCAATCCTCCCCCATCCCCTAGGTCCACCCGATCTTCCGGGATGGCTGCAAAACCAGCCAATGATCTAGCGGACCAGCATCCTTCCTTGTGGTCTGCTTCACTTTCTTAAGTGAGAGGTCATCTGCGCTGGGCCCTTTGTTCCCGAGCCTGCGCAGGAGCCCACGTGGACAGCTGTGAGGAGTGGAAATTGAAGAAGAAAACTGTCCTCCCCTCTCCATGTACTTACCATTGCAATCTACCTCTCAGCTCCAGGTTGCCATAGTTTTTTGTTTTTTGTTTTTTTCTTTTAGACCTGTCTTTTATCCTCTGCTTCAGTTTAGACAATGACTATTTCCTATAGGGTTGCACCTCTGTTTTCTTGCTGGATAGGAGATCTGCAAACCTCGTCAGGTAGTAAAGAGCCAGATAGTAAGGGAGTAGGGTGAGGGAAGTAGGGCCAGGTGATGCTGAGTGCTGTCCCTAGAATCATAGTGGCTCAAAAGTTGGAACTAACCGAGAAGAACATCTGGACCCAAAGAAGAAATTTCTTTACAACATACAGTAAATTATTTAAAGTCCTCTAGGTGGGAAAAGCCACTACCACTTGAGGAGGCCCATTCAACTTTGATAGCTCTAAATAATAGGAATGATCATTTTCTTCATATTAAGCCTAAATATACTTCTCTGAAAATTTCACCCATCATTTTTTGTAAATCAAATCCCTTCCCATCCTAAAGCTTAAATATTCTTCCCTGAAATTTTCACCCATCATTTCTTGCTCTGCAGAATAAATCAAATCCCCTTCCCACACTAATAATGATTGTTGTTATTCTTGTTCAGTTGTTTCAGTCATAGCTGATTCTTCCTGACCCCATCTAGGCTTTTCATGGCAAAGATACCAGAGTGGTTTGTAATTTCCTTCTCCAACTAATAATAATAATAGTTAACGTTTATTTAGCAATTTAAAGACTGCAATGCACTTAAAAGGTTATCCCATTTGATTTTCTCAACAAACCTGAGTTAGGTACTGTTATTTATCCCCATTTGGGGGATGAGGAAACTGAGACTGGGAGAGATTAAGTAACTTGCCTGGGGTCACAAAGCTAGTAAGTATCTGAGGCTGGATTTGAGGCCAGTTTTCCTAAAGCATAGACTAGTGATGGGCAAACTTTTTAAGGAGGGGGCCAAAGGAAAGGAAATGCTCATCTGTCTGTCTGTTTCTAAGGCAACTCTTTTAAAGTTTCATTGTATTGTATCCTACTCATTGTATTTATCAGATTAGGAATAATGTCAAGAGAGGGATAGAACATTTCAGGGGGCCACATCAGGCCAGGGGACTGCATCTGGTCCACAGGTCGCCCATCACTGGCCTAGACCATCACTATCTAGTATGCCACCTAGGCTGCCTCTTGAAGACAGATATCATATTTTCTCTTAATCTTCTCTTCTCACACTAAACAACTTTAGTTCTTTTCATAGAGCATATGGCATTGTCTCAAGATCCTTCATAATCTTAGTCACCTCACCCTTTTCTGGATGATCTCCAGTTTATCAATGCCCTTCTTAAAATGTGGAACCCAGAAGTAAACACAGTGTGCTCCAGATATGGCCTGACCAGGGCTGACTTCAGTGGTATTATCACCTCTTGTCATCTTGAACACTATGCATCTTAATAAAACTTTAAGGTTACATTCATTTATTTTGGCTGTCATATTGAGCTCATACAAAACTTGTGGTCTATTAAAGCTCTCAGATCTTTTTCAGAGCAACTACTTTCTAGTTATGTCCCCTTCACCTTGTATTTGTTGTTGCTAAATATAATGTACAACTTTATTTTATTCCTTTAAAATTTCATCTTAGTTTGCTTTACCCCAATATTCTAGCAAGTTGATACCTTCGTGGATTGAAACTCATTCATCTTGTTAGCTAGCTCTTTGTGTCTGTCTCTTTGTTTCTCTTTTCTCTTAAAATAAAATATGAATATTTTATTAATGTTTTTTTTTCTTTAAAAATTTACTGTCAATTCCCGATGACTCCTCTTCCCCCATCCCCATCATGGAAATCTTCCCTTATAACAGAGAAGTACAGTAAAATAAATCAACACATTGGTCCTATCAGATAACATGTATCTCATTCAGCCTCTGTAGTCCACCACTTCTCTGCTTGAAGGTGTGAGGCACGCTTCATTGCCAGTTCTCTGAATTGGTCTTTGTGTTTATCTGAATGCTAATGTTTATTGATTGGTATTTTTTCCATATTGCTTTCCTTTATACCAGTGGTTCCCAAACTTTTTTGGCCTATCTCCCCCTTTCCAGAAAAGATATTACTTAGCGCCCCCTGTCACATACTATCACTGCCCCCTTACAGTTATTCACCGCTCCCAAATGCACCTGTGGCCATCACTGCCCACCCTGAATTGCTGCAGCACCCACCAGGGGGCGATGGCGCCCACTTTGGGAATCACTGCTTTACACTAACTGTTGAATTGTTCTCTTGGTTCTGCTTACTTTACTGCATCAGTTCATATAATTATTCCCAAGTTTTTTTTAATTTTTTTTTAAACCCTTACCTTCTGTCTTGGAGTCAATACAGTGTATTGGCTCCAAGGCAGAAGAGTTGTAAGGGTAGGCAATGGGGGTCAAGTGACTTGCCCAGGGTCACACAGCTGGGAAGTGTCTGAGGCCAGATTTGAACCTAAGACCTCCCGTCTCTAGGCCTGGTTCTCAATCCACTGAGCTACCCAGCTGCCCCCTATTCCCAAGTTTTTCTAAACTCTTCATGGTCATCATTTCGTATGGCACAATAATAATAATGATGATAATGTTACATTAAAAAAACACTTTAACCATTCTCCAGTAAAGGGACATTCCCTTTTTAGTTCTTTCTTTAAACTTCTTGTTATCTGCCCACTCAATAAGCATGCTGTGCCTTTACCTAAGATCACAGGGCCAAAGACAGATTCCTAGGACACTAATTTTACCCAACAACAACCCTGGGAGGTGGGTGTTATCATTATCATTTTACTGGTGAAGCAACTGAGGCAGACATAGGTTAAGTGACTTGCTTAGGTTCACCCATCTAATAAGTATTAGGTAGTATTTGAGCCCAGGTTTTCCAGACTCTAGGTCCAGTTTTTATCTACTGTGTCTTCTAGTTTCCTCTAAGTTCTAATCTAAAGATTATAAAGGGAAGGGAACTTAGAAATCATCTGGTTCCACTTCACTTTACAGATGGCAAAAAACTAAGGTCTATTGAGGGGAGGTGACTAATTTAAACTCAGATGGACAGTAGTAAATAGTAAAGCTGGGAATTAAATCCAATTTTTCTGATTCTAAGACCAATATTCCTTCTGGTTCAGGATCTACGAAGGATGTTTTTTCTATCTTATCCTGCAGATTGAGTGAATTAGGCATCTGTATCTCCCTACCTTCCTAACTGAAAAATGAAGCCTGCATCATTTGCTAAGAAACTGAGCTGCAGAAGGGCTATGTTATCATGGCTGTCATTTTAAGAATTACCATGTGCCATTCTGTCTTGTATCAGAAGAGGCAGAGATCACTATCACCTGATAGATGTTTTGCTTATTTGGGGTTCTCAAGGCTTCTAGCTTCCTAAGAAGATGCTAGATCCTTACCTTTATCTACCTTTCTTGAACTGAATTGAATTCAATATCTGTTTCCTTTTTCTTGGACCAAGCCACACTGAGATCCAGGGAATGCTGGCCTGAAATCATTGATGTCAGTCCTGATCTAAGAAAGGGCAGGCTAAGGTGAGTAGGCTTAGGAGAATGGAAAATTGTCATTTGTGAAGGGGCTGAATTTTATAACCTTCTACAGATGTCTTGTCCTTTATGTTAACTCAACTGCCTTTTCAAGACTCAAGAAATAGGATCATGGACTCATAGCTGGACCTCAGAGCCTCTTTTAGGCCAATCCTCTCTTTATTGATGAGGAAACAAATCCAGAGAAGTTAGTTCTTATGCCTAAGGTTATAGAGGTAGAAAGTAACAGTGGTAGGATGGGAGCTCAATTTCTCTGACTCTAAATTCAATATTCTTTTTACTTGCTGGTTCTCAGTTATGGAACTTTAGGGAATTTGGAGATAGCAGAAGGAATTTGGAAATTAGAGAAGCTTGGTTTCATACAAATCATAGCATTAGCACTGCAAGAGATCCTGAAATTATATAATGCAGCTCCTGCTTTTTACATATGAGGAAACTGAGGCTCTGAGAGAAGAAATGATTTATCTAAGGTTACACATAGAAGTTAGTAGTAGATCCAGGACTAGAACTCATGCCTTCAGATTTATAGTACTGCTTTTCTAAGGTTAGGAACCAGTACCAGCTTATTCTTGAAGTAGCTAGCAACAGGGCATATGATCTTGGAAAAATTTCTTAATCTTTATACTTTAGTTTTCTTACCTGTAAAATGAGGAAGGGGCAAAGATCTCAACCTTGCCTCCTTCCCAGTGTTGTTGTGAGGATCAGATGAGATAATGGATGAAAAGTCTCCTTGAAAAGGTAAAAATTATATGCATAAGCCATAAGCAAAAATTGGGTCAAACCCCACACATTCTGACATCCTGCCCAGCTTCCAGCCTTTGGACCACATACAGAAAGCTTGAGGCACTCCATATTGCCCTTGACCATGATAGGTCGGTTTGGGGTTGGGCACATTTTGCAGGAGGTTATTAGAAGGGCTGTTTGGGCTCTTATGCAGAATGGGACATTGGACCTTTAGACTAGATCTGTTCTTTTTTCCTTAACTGAGTACTCAAATTGATGTTATCCCTTCAATTTGCATATTCTCTCTAAGCTCATAAATTGAAATCTACCCGTGGTCTATCTGTCTTCATCACCCCTCCTCCTTCCCTCCCTTCTTCCCTCCCCCTTTCTTCATTCCTTCTTCCTTCCTTCCTTCCTTCCTTCCTTCCTTCCTTCCTTCCTTCCTTCTTTCTTTTTCTTTCTTTCTTTCTTTCTTTCTTTCTTTCTTTCTTTCTTTCTTTTGTTCTTTCTTTCTTTCTTTCTTTCTTTTTTTCTTTTTTTCTTTCTTTCTTTCTTCTTTTTCTCTGACTTAGTAACAAATCTAAGAAAGAGTGGTAAGGTCTAGGCAGATGGAGTTAAGTGACTTGCCCAGGTCCTCCTGATTCTGGCCCTAGAGCTCTGTCCACTGAACCACCTAGCTGCTCCTGATATGCTCTTATTGTGCAACTCTTTTTCATGTCCTCCCATAAGTTTGTTGTAAGATCTTGGTTCAATTCCTTGCTTTCTTGATATCTTGGGAATGAATACCAGTGTAGCACACAAGTTTCTTTGGTTCTTTTCTAAAAAATCATTATCTCTTAATCTTGCTCTGAGACCAGTTCATAGATTTCTTTGACTTAACTTTCACTCTAGTTTGATAACATCTTTCAGAATTTCTTCTTTACAAGATCTGTTGCTTCCTGGGAGACACTCATCTTTAATCCGTTATAAGACTATGCAACTTTATTAAAAAAAAGTTTCAGGGAGAAGCTTGGGGTCATTAAAAGATTTCTGCAGTTTCTCAAAGACAATCCAGCCTACTTTTCTCTCCATGTTCAATTCTGGATCTTTTCTTCTTAGCTTTAAAAAAAAAATTTATTTCCAAACCTCTTATCACCTCGAGCTACTTACCAACAGCCATTCTGTAGTTCTTGTCATCCAGGGTGGAGCTTTAGGGGAATTGTAAGATTAGGTCTGGTCTGCCCCTTTTCATCCCTGTTCATCTTATCTTCAAGTCTGTGAGGAGGCATAGAGGATACAAATGTGGACTGGTTCTAAATCAACATGGTTGGGAGTAGCAGAAGAGCAGCTGATCTAACATCCTTTTCCTTAGTACTTCTGTGTGGCTTTGCAGATAAACTGTCAAATCCTATGTGGTGAAAGCTTCCTTTAATCTCCAGCCATTATTATAGCTCACACTTAACAGTTCAGCTTAGTTTAATGGAAAGAGCAATATCTTTTGGTTGAGACCTGGCTCCTCCCCACAGATACTTCCTAGCTGTATGACCTTGGGCAAATTATTTATCCCTGATTCCTTAGCCCTTGTTGATCTTCTGCCTTAGAACTAATACTGACATAAAGTAAGGATAGGATGATGCCAACTGTGTTGGTGAACCTATATAGGGCTGCTCCCTTTTCTCTCTTCATGTAGGCCTGAGGACATTTCTCACATCCCCCGTCCCTCTGCCCAGAAGCCCAATGGGAATATTTCCTCCCTCCCCTATCTAGGGTGGGGCTTGGGGGCTCACATGTGCAGTTTGGGTACACTGTCTCTAAAAGGTTCGCCATCACTGCCATAGAACATTCTAAGCCTTCAAGAAGACAATTATGTTTCCAGATGTAATAAAAAAACCAAACACTATTTGGCAAGTTAGTTTTCTTCAGCAAAGAGCCAATGAAAATGGGGGATGGGGAAGGGGGTGCTGGGCTGAGCTGTCCTTGCTTTCTGTAGTCCTGCCTCCATTCACCTGCTCTTGGACCCAAGAAGAAAAGACTGAGGCATCGTAAATGAAGTACCATCACTTTAAAGGAAATAAATCTTTGCTCTTGCTTCCCATGGACAAAGAAAATGCAAAAAGTAACAGACTAGATCACTGACCCAGATCCCAAACACAGGAATACCTTGTAATTCTCCCTAACATAAAGGCATTAATACAGTATATGAAAAATAAATTCTCACACTGCCTGTACTGAAGGGGTTCTCTGATCTCTTGGGCAAAGAAGAGTTAGTAGCCAAGAACAAATTTCCATGTTGATGGGCTGTCCTAATGCTGGCATCCTCTACCCTATTCCTATTTCAAGAAAAGATGCCAGGACAAGAGCTTTTCTAGGTAGACTCTGGGTGCTTTTCCTTGTGTCTGGAATAATATCTGCTTTAAATTCTGCTGCCAAGAAGTCCCTAAGAAGTTACTAACTCCTGTGGCCTGGGATGAGGTAGATTGAAGAGAGGGTGTGGCCCATAGGATTTTTTTTTTTTTTTAAACCCTCACCTTCCATCTTGGAGTCAATACTATGTATTGATTCCAAGGCAGAAGAGTGGTAAGGGCTAAGCAATAGGGGTTAAGGGACTTGCCCAGGGTCACACAGCTAGGAAGTGGCTGAGGCCAGATTTGAACCCAGGACTTCCCGTCTCTAGGCCTGGCTCTCAATCCACTGCGCCACCCAGCTACCCCTCACAGGATTTTGAACCAAACAAGATCTGAGCCATTAGGTCAAGAGGAAGCATCATACAGTGGAAAGGGCATTGGTCTTAGAGCTGAGTTTGAGTTCCAGCCCTGATTCCAAGACAGAAGGTAAGGGTTTTTAAAAGAGAGAGATAGTGCCCTGTGTAAGGAGAGTGGGAAGAGCAGGGGGAGAGCAGGTTTTGACAGACTTTAAAAGCGAAACAAAATATTTCATATTTGATCCTAGTGGAAATAGGGAGCCATTGGAGTTTATTAAGTGGAGGTGGAAGAATGGGGTAATATAGTCTGACCCTTACAGACTTAAGGAAGATCAATTTAACAGCTTAGTGGAGGATGGGCTGGAGTAGAGAAAGGCTTGAGGCAAGAAGACCAAACAATAGTCTATGGCAAGAGCCCGGACACAAGATGGTGAAGGCTTGTACCAGAGTGGTAGCAGTGTTAAAGGGAATAAGACAATATGTGGGTTATGGAATATAGTATATAATATAAATGGGATAATATTATGAGTTAGGGAGGTCGAAACAACAGGATTTGGCAACGGATTAGATTTGGGAGGGGGCTGGTCAGAGAGAGCGAGAAATTGAGGATGACACCTAGGTTGTAACTTGTGTGACTGGGAACATGGGTGATATATATATGTACATATATATATTTTTTAATCCTTATCTTCCATCTTTGAATCAATACTGTGTGTTGGTTCCAAGGCAGAAGAGCAGTAAGGGTTAGGCAACTGGGATTAAGTGACTTGCCCAGGGACCCACAGCTAGGAAGGATCTGAGGCCAGATTGAATCCAGCATCTTCTTTCTCCAGGCCTGACTCTGTCCACTAAGCCACCTAAATGCCTCCTTCATAATGATACTCTTGACAGTGATAGGGAAATCAGGAAAAGATTTGCAGCGGAAAAAATAAGTCCAGTTTGGGACATTCTAAATTTCACATGTTCACAAGACATCCATTTTGAGAGCCTAGAGGGGCAGAGAGAAGTTAGGATTTGATAAATAGATCAGTAGAGAGATGATAATGGAATTCATAGGCACTGATGAGATCACTAAATGAAATAGTATAGAGAGAGAAGAGAAGAAGCCCCAGGACATGGCTTTGTGGGACATCCAAGGTGAGTGGGCATGACATGGATGAGAATCCAGTAAAGAAGACTGAGAAGGAGAAGACTGACAGGTAGGAGGAGAACCAGAAGAGAGAAAGGTCACAAAAACCTAGAGAGAGGAGGGTGATCAATAGGGTCAAAGACTGCAGAGGGGTCAAAAAGGATGAGTATTGAGAAAAAGGCCAATATATTTGGCAATTAAGAGATCATTGATAACTTTGGAGAGAATAGTTTCATTTGAATGATGAGGTTAGAAGTCAAACTTTAGAGAGTTGAGAAGGGAGTGAGAGGCAAAAATGTAGAAGCACCTATTATAGACAGCCTTTTCAAGGAGGTTAGCCTTCTCAAGGAGTTTAACCACAAAAAGGAGGACAGATTGAGGACAACAGCTAATGGATCTTCTGAGGGTTTTTTGAGGATGAGGAGACATGGGCATGTTTGTTTGCATTCATTTTTTCATCTCTTCTTCAGGGTCAAGCTTGGTCATTATATTTATACAATGTTCGATTTTTTTCCCTTTCCATTTACATTGTCTTAGACATTGTACAAACTATTTTCTTCTATTTTGCTTAGTTTTGCATCATTTTATATAGCTCCTATGCTTCTCTGAATTCGTCATATTTCTTATTTTTACAATCTAATAACTTTTCGTTACGTTCGTATCTTACGATTGTTTAGACATCCCTCAAGCAATGGACATTTGTTTGTTTCCAGTTCTATAAAAAGTGCTGCTATAAATATTTTGGTGTGCAGTGGCCTTTTCTTTCAATCACTGACCTCCTTGGTGTATGGGCCTAGCTGTGGGGTCTTTGGATCAAAGAGTTTGGATACTGAAATATGACAGCATTATTAGTGACTCCCAGGATTTGTTACCATGCTAGTTGTATTTAGAATTCCCTGTGTCTATGAACATTTCTCAGACACATAGAAAAGACTACATTCTATTCTTCCCTGTGTTTTCTCTCTGTCTCTCCCCCTTCCACCTCCCCCCTCCCCCTTTCTTTTTCCCATCCACTCCCTTTGCCTTGTGCCTTGTTGCCTGGTATCAAGATGAAGTACTCCTGAGGGGATAACCCAACCCCCAAACTAAGACTCTGCTATTCCTTAATTTCAGAAATACTGACTCATGAAACAAAGTGATGAGGCAACTGAAGGATAACACTCTGCCTCCTTCAGTGTGTTAGGAAATGGTACCTTTCCCCCAGTCTTGAGAGGCAGGACACAAGTATAATGAGAGACAGAATCCTTGGCTTTTTCCCACTCTGGGGATCTGTGCTATCTCTGCCTATACCTCTAGGCCTCCCCATAGATGTGTTCCTAATTAGCCTCCTTCCTTCCCAGCAATGCTGTCTTAGTAACTGGGCAAAATGCGTCATTGAATGGTATTTTTAGGACTGCTGGGTTGCTCTGGGAAAGCTGCAGTTTTGTGGCTGTACCTTTTGCCCAGCTAGGAGCCCAAGCATAGTCAATGAATTAATAAACATTTGTTAAGCACCTACTATGTGCTCTAGACATTGTACTAAACATGCAGATTGCTGCCATAGCTAAAAGGACCAGGCCTCTAGGCACTCTTCTTCCAGGTATAGAAGGCAGTCCTAGTTGGGGTCTCCTCAAAATGACTGTCAGGTGAGTGGGATCCTGAAACTTCTCAGGAGACTTTAAATGTGGTTTCTTCTCCCTTGAAATGCAGCCCTTTCTAGGGTAAAATGTTCCATAGACTCTGAATGTATTTCCTAAAAAGAAAGAGGATTCTTTTGTTAGAAAACTGAGACTAAGTGTAACTCAGCATATCTCGCCCTTTGCCCCAGACCAGTAGAAGAGATGGAGAGACTGTCTGGTTCATAGAATCCTACTATCTTCGAGTAGGAAGGAACCTCAGAGTCCATCACATCTTATTCATACCAGAATACCAATATAGAGACTCCCTTTACAACATCCCCAATATATTGTTCATCCTTCGCTTGAAAACCTTCAACAATGCGGAAAGGTACCATTTCCCAACACGCGGAAGGAGGCAGAGTGTTATCCTTCAGTTCCCTCATCACTTTGTTTCCTGAGTCCCTTTTCTTTTTTTTTTGGACAGCTCTCACTGTAAGGGATGCCTTCTTGACTCTGACCCAACATTAACTTCTCAGCAGCTTCTACATATGGTTTCTAGTTGTGCCCTCTGAGGTCAAGCAGGACAAGCCTCTTTTCTACACGATGCCCCCTCAAATACTTCAAAGAAAGTGATTGGATCCCTGCCGCTCCATTATTCCCTTTCCCCCTCCCCATTTCTTTCCTTCTTTAGAATAAACATCCCTAATTTCTTCCATGATTTTAATATGATCTGCTTTTCTGTTCTCATCACTATCTTCTAGAAGGTTCCTAGAACACAACACTTTAGAGTGGAGTAGAGCAGTGGGATTATTACTTCCCTTGTTCTTGACATTGCCTCTGTCAGTGCAACCTAAGGTGGCATTAGCTCTTTTGATTGCCTTG
This sequence comes from Gracilinanus agilis, assembly GCF_016433145.1. Taxonomy (NCBI): domain Eukaryota; kingdom Metazoa; phylum Chordata; class Mammalia; order Didelphimorphia; family Didelphidae; genus Gracilinanus; species Gracilinanus agilis. Next base: position 141,603,074 of record NC_058130.1, on the reverse strand, counting down.
TGGACTAACTAACATCAAGCTTGTCTGCTAAAATCCCTGGGTCTTTTTCACATGTAATACAGTATTATTCAGTGTACTTGTGTAATTGATTTTGTTGAGCCTGAATGTGGGACTTTATGTTTCTTCTCATTGAATTTGAGCTTATTAGATATCAGCAGACCCAAGAGGCCAATCTTGGTGGTGACTCTGTTTCCCTTTCCTATAGGGGGACTTATTAGAACCCAGGAACGAACACTAATTGCAGTAAAGCCAGATGGTGTTCAGCGGAGGCTCGTTGGAGATGTCATTAGGCGCTTTGAGAGGCGAGGGTTCAAGCTGGTGGGCATGAAGCTACTACAGGTAACAGTGGCCACCATGGAGGACCCTGAGAATTTTCCTGAGGGGGGGCTCTGTTCCTTTAAGTTGGGACTCTAAAGCAAGGCATCAGCACTGACTAGAGTCAGACTTTCCTGCATGATGCCCCAGCTAAGCCTGTTTAACCCTTTCCCTTTAAAGACTCCAAGTCAAAAAAGACTTGGTTCTGGTTTCCGCTTTCTGCACTCCATCCTCATTGGTTTCATGAAAGCCCATCATTTCTAGCCCAAGTATTCAGGGCTATGTTTCATGCATAAAATAGCATGGAACCTCTAAAGTTGATTCTTTTACTTCTTTTATGGATGCCTACAAGGGCCAATAGCATTTAGTTTGCCAACAGCAGCCATATTTTTATTTGTAGTTCCTAGTTCCCTCATTGGCAGAGCTGATGTGTCCTGGGAAAGTGTGGTGCCCTGGCTTTGGAAAGAGATGAGTTGCTGCCTTAGGAATCCCCTGGCCTTTTGGAACTAGACAGTGCCACTACTCAATCAACCAACCCAGCATCCTTGGCCTGCTGCATAGAGCAGGTTCTGAGTAAACTGACCTTTCCCAGGTCCTCCTGGTGCTATCTGGCTCCAGAATTCTTCCCAACTCTCTCCTCAATGCCTTCCAGGCCCCAGAAAAAGTCCTTGCTGAGCATTACCACGACCTGAAGAAGAAGCCCTTCTATCCAAACTTGATCAAGTATATGAGCTCTGGTCCTGTGGTTGCGATGGTAAGACTAGCCTGGGTCTGGGGTGTGCTAAGAGGGAAAGTGGCAGGGGTGGGGCTTCCTTTGAGATGTTGGGAGTCTGTGAAATGCCACCAGTGCCACCTTATAGCTCCTGATGGTGACGAAAGAGACAAAACAACCAGGCTCTTTTGTTGGCTTCCTCTCAGATATTTTTAGTGACTTCCTTATCTGTCAAAAGAGGATACCTGGAATAGCTGGATGATACAGTGGATTGAGAGCCAGGCCTAGAGATGGGAGTGTCTAGGTTCAAATCTGGCCTCAGACACTTCCTAGCTGTGTGACCCTGGACAAGTCACTTAACCTCAGTTGCCTAGCCCTTACTGCTCTTTTTCCTTGGAACCAATACATAGTATTGATTCTAAGATGGAAGGTAAGGGTTATTTTGAAAAGAAAAAAAATAGGATTGCTTTAAGAGCAAGTCCACAGTCAGTCAGTCAATCAAAAACATGGTAAGTTAAGTGCATACCATAAGGACCAGGCATTGTGCTAAGCTCTGAGGATACAAAGAAAAGCAAATAGATACATGGTTTCTGCTCTTAAGGAGGTCCTAGTGTGCAAACAGCTTATCTTATATAAGATATATAAAATGGAAAGTGTTCTGAGAGCCAAAGGCATTGAGGGAGGAGGAGAGAGAGACAGTGTGGGTGTGTGAGAGAGAGAAAGAAAGAAAGAGCCAGACACAGAGAGAACCAGACACAGAGAGAACCAGACACAGAGAGAGCCAGACACAGAGAGAGCCAGATACAGACACAGACACAGACACAGACACAGACACAGACACAGACACAGACACAGAGAGACACAGAGAGACACAGAGAGAGAGACACACACACACAAACATAGAGACAGACACAGAGAGAGACAGACGCAGAGACACAGAGAGAAAGAGAGAGACAGAAAAACCAAGAGACTGGGAATGATCTCCTGAAGAAGATGGAATTTTAACTGAACCTTAAAGGAAGCCAGAGAAGTCAGGAAGTAGAAGTGAGAAGGGAAAACATTCCAGACAGTGGTATGTTGGGTAAATATTTAGTAGCTGGCTCTGTGAGGGAAAATTGCATACAGGATACACTTTTTTTTTTAAACCCTTACCTTCTGTCTTGGAGTCAATACTATGTATTGGTTCCAAGGCAGAAGAGCAGTAAGGGCTAGGCAATGGGGGTCAAGTGACTTGCTCAGGGTCACACAGCTAGGAAGTGTCTGAGGCCAGATTTGTACTTAGGACCTCTGGTCTCTAGGCCTGACTCTCAATCCACTGAGCCACCCAGCTGCCCCCCAGGATGCACTTTTAAGTTGAATGTACATCATTGAATTTTTCTCCATCATTTTCTTAAGTCTAGACAATGCACAACAGAATCAGTCATGCCCTGGTTTGTAGCATTTGCTGATTTCTGAGGTGCGAATGTTCACATTGAAATTTTTAACAATCAGGGCAGCTAGGTGGCTCAGTGGAGAGTCAAGCCTGGAGACAGGAGGTTCTGGGTTCAAATACAGCCTCAGACACTTCCTAGCTGGATGACTGGGTAATCGCCATTGCCTAGCCTTTACTCTTCTTCTGCCTTGGAACAGATACTTAGTATTGATTCTAAGATGGAAAGTAAGGATTTTTAAAAAAGAAAATTCAACAATCAGCTCTAGAGAGCTGGTTCATCTAGCTGACTCCAGCATGCTCCTTATCCCAGGCATGGGAGGTAGCCAGTAAAAGGTACAGATCTGGGAGCTGGAGTGTCAGGTGTGAGGGCCAACAAGGAGGTCAGAATAGCTGGAACAGAGCTCATGGAAAGGAGTTAAGTATAAGAAACCCGGATATGTAGGAAGGGACCAAGTCATGAAGTGCTTCAAATTCCAAAGAGAATTTAACTCTAGAGGCATTCAGTCTTTCTGGATACTAGGGCACTTCATTCATTCATCCAGCATTTATTAAAAAATGCATCTTGTAAGGAGATAGGCAGGGTACAAGGCTTCAGACAAGCATGGAAGTGACAATCTAGTCAGGAAGGCTGGAACACAAACACAGAGAGCTCTAAGGTATACAGTTACATGATGAGTATCTTTGAGAGGTGCAAAACAAAGTCCTTTTCCCAGACCAGTGTCCTGGGCTCTTGATCCTCCCCATTTCTATCTCCTCCTATTACGAGTGTGTAGTTTAGTTAGTGCTGGGTTGATTACTCCATGAAGGTGTCGCCCAACTCTTCAACTCGTCAGACATTTATCTCTCCCTTAATATGTACTTGATAGAAAAGGCACAAAGACGGAAAACAGCAGAGCCCCAGTGCTAGCTTAGCACCAACTCTTGTTATATGACTGCCTGGTACGTCCTATACAGGTAATGGGTGCTTGCTGATTGATTGATTGCCTCAAGAAATTTATTATCTAGGACGTAGGAAAGGATGTTTACATAGCTAAATCCAATATGAGAGAAAAGGTTCCTGAAGGGAAAGTAGAGAGCCAGATAAAGTGTTACAGGAGAATTTGAGGAGGAAAGAGCCCACTTTCAGTTAGCAGAGTCAGAGAAATCTTCCCAGAGGAGATGGTGGCTGAATGGAAGCTTGAAGATCAAAAAGAGGCCAAAAGGAAAGCATTTGAAATGTGGGAAATAGCCTGTATGAACCCATAGAAATAAGAGGCAGATATCCAGGATGAACTGTTTGCTCCGTTCCCTTTTTTTGACAGGAACAAGCTGGGTCTTTTTTGTGTTGCAGGTCTGGGAAGGGTACAATGTGGTCCGTACCTCTAGGGCCATGGTAGGAGACACTGACTCAGCAGATGCTGCCCCTGGGACCATCCGAGGAGATTTCAGTGTTCACATCAGCAGGTACTGGTGGAGAGGAGTTAGCAGGCTGGGTAGCCTGAAAGTGTGTGTGTGTGGGGGAGGGGAATGAGAAGAAGCTGTAAGGGGAGAACCAGGAGAGAGCCAAGTCACAAAAATCTAGAGAGAAGAAAGTATCAAAGAGAAGGGAGCGATTAGTAATATCAAAACTAGGTAGCACCAGCTTGGAGTTAACAAGACCTGAGTACAGATCCAGCCTTAGCCATGTTCTACTTATGTGATCCTGGATGAGTCTCTTAACCTCTTTTGGCCTTAGTTTGCTCATCTGTAAAATGGGAAAAATAATAATACTCATCTCCCAGGTTATCGTGAGGTTCAAAATGAGAAAATAGTTTAAAGAATTAAACACAGTGCCTGGTACGTGTACGTAGTAGGCACATAATAAATGCTTATTCCCTTCAGAGGCTACAGAGATGTAAAAGGATAAGAATTGAGAAAAGGCCATTAGATTTGGCAATTCAGAGATCATTTGTAACTTTGAAGAGAGTAGTTTTACTTGAGTGATGGATGAGATCAGATGTTATAGAGTTAAGAAGAAGGTGAGAGGAAATAGGGAACATTATTATAGATGGTCTTTGCAAGGAGTTTGGCCTCAAGAAGGAAGAGAGGTTAAGTCTGTATCTACAGGAACATAGTTTGTGGGGATGAATGGATCATGAAGGTATTTTTTGAGGATAGGGGAACATTATATAAATGTGAATTATTCAAATGATCCAAGGAAAGGAAATATAGAAATTCTGATGGTCTGACGATAATACCAAAATGGAGTCTTGGTGGGAGAAAACATTATCCTATTCTGTGAAGCTTTCATTTCTCCATCCAGGGGGATTACTTAGGCAGCAATATAGAGCAAAAGAACTGGGGGGTGGGATCTTTGGGTGAGGAGAGATTGAGAGTATGGGAGAGATCACCTGGGACCAGCTACATGGAGACCCCCCCCAAAGCTCATCCCTGCTGCTTGTTTCTCTGGAACAGGAATGTTGTCCATGCCAGTGACTCTGTGGAAGTGGCCCAGAGAGAGATCAGCCTGTGGTTTCATAGCAGTGAGCTGGTGGATTGGAACTGCTGCAGTCACAGCAACCTGTACCATGTGTGAGGGAGGGTCTCAGCCCACCTCCTGCCCACACTGACCACAGACCTAGGAGCAACTACCTCTGCCAATGAGAATGCCATGTTCTTCCCTTCCTTCTGCCCCTGTCCAAGCTCCATGCCATCTCGCTGTCTTGTCTCCCTCTCCCCCACTGCAGAGACCTCTCTGATGCCAAACATGTGCCTTTTCACTCCGTGGCCCAAGCCATTGGAGGACTGAGTCTGATCCTTCCCTCCATCACAGTGCAAGTCAGTCAACCTTGAGGGCAATTGCCTGTAACCAGAGATGATGATGACTATTAAAGGAGATACATTAAAATTCAATGTTTCTTGGTAATAATTCGTCCTTTCTTATTTATATAAATGGGGATCAATTTCTTCCATTAGATTTTTTTAAAAAGCCTTTACCTTCCATCTTAGAATCAATACTGTGTTTTGGTTCCAAGGCAGAAGAGTGTAAGGGGTAGGCAATGGGGGTTAAGTGATTTTGCCCAGGGTCACACAGCCAGGAAATGTCTGAGGCCAGATTTGAACCTAGGACCTCCTGACTCCAGACCTGACTCTCTATCCACTGTGTTATCTAATTGCCTCCCCTTAACATTAGCTTTTTTTTTTTTTTTTTAACCCTTACCTTTCATCTTAGAATCAGTACTGTGTATTGGTTCTAAGGCAGAAGAGCAGTAAGGGCTAGGTAATGAGAGTCAAGTGACTTGCCCAGGGTCACACAGCTAAGAAGTATCTGAGGCCAGACTTGAATCTAGGACCTCCCATCTCTAGGCCTGACTCTCAATCCACTGAGCTACCCAGCTGCCCCCCCCCTCATTAGCTTTTAAGATGGGGGAAAGAGGAAGGAAAGAAGCATTTATTAAGAACCTGCTATGTGCCAAGTACTATGCTAAGCACTTTAAAAATATTATCTCATTTGAGCCTCACAACGACCCTTCAAGGTAGATGCTATTATTTTTATTCCCATTTTATAGATGAGGAAAGTAAGGCAGATAGTGTTGTCCATACCCAAGGTCACACAGCTAGCAAGTGTATAAGGCTGGATATAAATTCAAATCTTATCTCCAGGCCCAATCTATATACACTGTATCTCTTAGCTGCTTCAATGGCCTGGATGTATCTTCGGCTTCTCAGTGTCCACTAGAGCACTCAACACAATGCCCTGTGAGAGGAAAACACACACATGAAGGCTCATTGAATGAATGAATCTAAAGCCCTCAATATCTACTCTCCCACTGACTGATCAACACAGGGACCCAGCCTGGGAGCCCTAGGAATTGAGGAATGTCACAAAGCCAAGCGACTCTGATTTCTCAGTTCTGCTGCAGTGCAGCAGACACTAAGAAAAAAAGCAAATCCCTGTAGCAGTTGAGCTCTCTCTGTAGCAGTTGACATGCAATAATTCATTCAGTCCTCAACAGACCTTTGAAGTAGGTGATGGAACAATTGTCTCCATTTTATAAGTAAGGGAGGAGGGTCAGGAAGATGAAGTGTGTTGCCCGAGAACATGGCTAATATCTGGCCAATATTCAAACTCATGTCCTCTGACTCCAAGTCTGGGCCACTTTGAAATATACCCTTGTATGAGAGGCAACAAAGTGGACAAATGGATAGAGCTCTAGGTCTGCAGTAAGGGAGGCAGTTCACATCTGGCTTCGTTCAATTCCTAGTTGAATGACCCTTGGAAAGTCTCTTAACCCCTGTCTGCCTCTGTTTTCTCAACTGTAAAATGAGATAATAGTATCTATCTCTGAGAGTTGTAATAATACAAAATAATATTTATAAAGTGCTTTGCAAACCTTTAAGTAATACGTAAATGTTAGCTATGTACCATGCTACCCCCTGAATTAAGGCTACCACTTATTATATTGTCCAGGGAAAGGGTTTTGTAGGCATGGGTATAATAATGCTGGAAGACAGGTTTAACTATGGCTTGAATGCAGGTATATACTCTCTCTGGACAAGGTGAGATTTCCCCCCCCCCTAAAAACATACCTAAAAATATAAAAATAATACCTAAAGGAATTAAACTCCCATTTCCCTAGCATCTTCCCCACTGTCCACCTCCCATCTGGATTATTGCTGAGTAAAGGAGAGTGGAAGGGACCTCAGAGGTCATCTAATAGGTTTGCAGAGTGCTTAACATATGTTATCTCATTTGACCCTCATAAATAATTCTCTGAATTAGGTGCTGTTATTATCTCCATTTTACAGAGAAGGAAACTGAAGTTGAAAGGGGTTAAGCATCTCATCTAAGGTCATATAGCTAAGAAAGTGTTGGAGGATGAGATTTGAACTCAGGTTTTCCTGATTCCAATACTAGCACTCCATCTCCTATACTTCCTAGCTCCATAGAGTCTAGCCTATAAACTGGATAGGAATCCCCTCTCCAACAACACTAACAAAGAGTTAGCCACTCTATTGCTGAAGTCCTAGAGCAAGTAGAAACCTACCACCTTTAGAAGCAGTTCATCCTACTTTTTTAGTCATTTTTCAGTTATGTCCAATTCTTCATAACCTCTTTTGGGGTTTTCTTGAGAAAGATACTAGAGTGTTTGCCATTTCCTTCCCCAGTTCATTTTACAGATGAGGAAGTTGAGACAAATAGAGTTTAGTTACCCAGAATCACACAACTAGTGTTTGAGACTAGATATGAACTCAGAAAGAGGAAGTTCCCTGACTTCAGACTCAGCACTCTATCCATTGTACCACCTAGCTGTCCTCCTACTAATTTTCAGACAATATTTCCTTATATTAAGTAAAAGTCTGTCTCTTATGTAACTTCTACCCAAGGAGAAAAGTCTTAATTTCTCATTTAATTCCTTAGCCTTTCAGATAATTGAAGAAATTATTGTCTCTTCCCTTAATTTTCTCCAGACTAAACATCCCTATTTTCTTCAGCTGATCCTTATATGCCATTCTCTTGAGGCCCCTCACCATACTAGTTGTCCTTGCCTAGGCACTCTCCAGTTTGCTGAGGTCTTCCCCAAACTGGAGTTCCAGAAGTAAAAACAAAATCCAGATAAGATATGTTCCAACAAGGCCAAAGAATGGTAGGACTATAACTGCCCTCCTTTTGGAATTTTCTTTCTTTTTTTTTTACCCTTACCTTCCATCTTGGAGTCAATACTGTATATTGGATCCAAGGCAGAAAAGTGGTAAGGGCTAAGCAATGGAGGTTAAGTGACTTGCCCAGGGTCACACAGCTGGGAAGTGTCTGAGGTCAGATTTGAACCTGGGACCTCCCGTCTCTAGGCCTGGCTCTCAATCCACTGAGCTACCCAGCTGCTCCCAAGGAACTTTCTTAATATACTGTATTTATATACAAAATATAACATTCATTAGATAGCATCATATCCCACTGTTAACTTATATTGATCTTTTTAATATGTGTACATATTTTTTATTTTAAACAATCTTTTACAAAAATTTCGAGTTTCAAATTATTTTCTTCCTTCCTGTTTCTCCCCCATCCACCATGAAGGTAAGCATTATGATATACATGTGAAATCATACAAAACATTTCCATATCAGCCACATTGCAAAACAATAAGCAAGAAAAAATAAAGTGAGAAAACTATACTTCAATTTGCACTTAAAGTTCATCAAGTTCTTCCTCTGGGGGTAGATAACATTTTTCTTTATGAATCCTTTGAATTTTCTTGAATTATTGTATTGATCAGAGTAGCTAAGCCTTTCACAGTTGATCATCATTACCATATTGTTGTTACTGTGTACAATTATCTCCCAATTCTGCTCACATCACTTTGCATCGTTCATATAGGTTTTCCCATGTAACAATATGAATATTGTTATATTCATAATCTGGGAAGTGATAGATGCCACCTTGACTGACAGGGATGGCAGTTGGAGAGACTTGGAATGTTCCCAGGTGCCGTGAGCCAGGGGTAAACACCGGTTGGCCCCATGGTATAAATACCCCTGACAGACACTTTGGAGGAAGTCTCTCTGAAGGTCTCTGCACAGGAGTCTCTGGACTGGGAGGTCTCTGGATTGAGTGGGTGTTTGAAGGGTGGCAGGGAGGTCTATGAAGAAGAGGGTAGGAATAAACGTGAATATTTCCTGATAGACTGTGAGAGCTAGTGAATCACCAACACTGGAAGCAAGAAAGCTGAGAGAATAAGATCATCAATACATTTGCATTAATAGTCTTCCCTATTCTCTGGCTTGGCTGTGGCCAGGTCCGGCCAGAGATAGAAGGAGTGAGTAAATCTCCAGCTTCCATCAGATTAATAGCCTCCAGTCCTGATTGTCAACTAGTTTATAGATAATAGATCAATAGGGTCTCCAATCCCCAATCCTTGACCTGGTTATCCTTTCCCTGTTCATAGATAAAGAGTGTTCAACAACAAGTACCTTCCTGAGTGGTCTGTCTATCACTGCCCTTGGGAAGGGAGTCAAATGCAGTAAGATCCTAAACATTATCCAAGGTAGATCATTAGCCCAATACTAATCTATCCAACCCCAGGTTGGACCTGCAAAGGATACCCATCTATCTAACCTCTCAAGGGTCCTTACTGGGCAGCTGTTAGAGAGAAAGGGATAACTTATAACAGCAATCAAGAGTGATCGGAGTAGGTGTTCCTCCCATCAGCTGCAGCTGAGGAGAATACAGATAGATACACCAACATCATTGTACATCTATATATCTCCCTTGGACCCTTTATAGACATAACACTATTCCCTTCATTATTTCCTATAGCACAGTAGTACTCCATCACAATTATATGCCACAACTTGTTCAGTCATTTCCCAATTAAAGAACATCCCTCAGTTTTCAAATCTATACCACAACAAAAAGAATTGCAACATTTTATTTTTTCTTTATCTCTTCAGGGTACAGATCTATTAGTGATATTGTTATATCAAAGGTCAAAGGGTATGCACAATTTTATAGACCTTTGGGCTTAGTTCCAAATTGTTCTCTAGAATGACTGGACCAGTTCACAACTCCATCAATAGTTCATTAATGTCCTTATTTCCCTTCATCCTTTATAGCATTTGTCATTTCTGATAGGTGTGAAAGTGGCACTTCAGAGTTGTTTTAATTGACATTTCTTTAATCAACAGTGATTTGGAGCATTTTTTTTTCACATGACTGTAGATAGCTTTGTTTCTTCCTCTGAAAACTGTCTGTTCACACCTCTTGACAATTTTTCAATTGGAGAATGGCTCTTATTTTTATAAATTTGATTCAATTCCCCACATATTTGAGAAAAGAAGCCTTTATCAGAGAAAATTACTATAAAATTTTTTGATATTACTTCATTGTCTATGGTACTTTTGATCAAAATGTTGTTTTCCTGATTATATGTTTTAGTTAGAACTATTTTTGTTTTTGCCTTGCCTTTTTTTCACTCCAACTGAAGCATATTAGATTCTGTTCTACATCCTTATTTCAGCTTTATTGTTGTATTCCAGTTTCTAATCTATTCTGCTACGTGCTTTTTCTGTTTTATGGGTGAGTTCATCCCATTCATATTCACAGTTGTGATAATTGTGTATTTCCTTTCATTCTATTTTCTTCAGTCTATCCTTCTCTCTTTCTTTTTATTCTATTCCTCCTCAAAAATCTTTCTTGCTTCTGACCACTGGATCCCTTAATCTGCTCTTCCTTTTATCATCCTACCTCTCTTCTGTTATCCTCTTCTACTTCCTTCTTGGGTAAGAAAGATTTCTATACTCAACTGAGTTTATATAGTCTTCCCTCTTTGAGGCAATTTTGATGAGATTGAGGTTCAAGCATTCTAATTCTAAGAAATTATTTTCATCAGTGAACTTTTGTATTTCTTTTTCCATTTGGCCAAATCTTCTTTTTAAAGATTTATTTTCTTTAGTGAATTTTGGTGTCTCTTTTTATCATTACGCCAATCCTCTTTTTAAAGATTTTATTTTCTTCAAGGTTTTTTGAGTCTCTTGGGTTTGTGTCCAATTAGCATTTTGAATTTGGTTATAGTTGTTTTCACAGGGTTGCCTTATGAGTTTGTTTCTTGCTCTTTCTGATCATATAGCCGCTTTTTGTGGTTAGGTTCTTTTTTTGCTATTTGTTCATTTTTTTCCAGACAATTTTTTGTCATTGAACTTTATGTTAAATGTGGGCTCTTCTCACCTGGGACTGGGGGGCCTGTTCCAAATGTTGGGCTTTTTTGTGCTGTTGTTTTTAGGGCTAGTTTTGGGGGAGTGTCTGCAAGTTTTTGGTGCTTCCAAAGGCAATGTGATCCAGGGAGAGATGTGGTCACTGCTTTCCTGATCTCTGATCTGTTCTTTACCCAGAAAGTGTCCCTGTTCCTCTGCAGTTATAAGCACTAGGGCTTCTCTTGACCTTGGAACTGTAATTATTAAGTCCTTTGACCACAAACACTGGTGATCCTCTGCCTTGGAACTGCAACCAGGGCACCTACTCCAGAGTAACCAACCACAAGAGCTCCTCTGTCCTAGAATCGTTTCTTAGACTGAGAGCTCCCAAAGCTGTTGCTGCTATCAGGGCTCTAAGGCCCTACCTGGTGCTGCTGCCAATGCTGTCCTCCAGGCTGTCTCCTACCCTATTGTCATAGATCTTACCTGCTAATCTCCCAAGTTGTCTTTGGTGGGAAAAATGTCTCACTCTGACCTTTTGTTGATTCTGCCTCTCCAAAAATCAATTTGAGGCATTATTTTAAAGTTTTTTGGAGGGGAATTTTGGGAGACTTTAGCTGGTTTGCTGCCTCTAATCTATCATCTCACCTCTAACCCACTTATATTGATCTCAAGTTCTACTAAAATATCCAGATCTTTTTTCCAAAACAACTGCAAACTAGGCATGTTTCTTCCATTTTGTACTTGTAAAATTAAATTTTTGAACCCAAGACTAGACATTTTTCTTTATACTTTGTATTTAAATAGGCCCCTCATTCTAACCCGTTGGATCCAGACTGTTATACAATGTTAATTATTCCTTTGAGCTTCCATTCATTTGCAAATTTGATAAATATGTCATTTGTGTCTGTAGAGAAATATTCATTCATTAATTAAGAGTTCATTAGGAAATAGAATTAAGTAGCATAATTTATTAATAGATACATAAGAGAAATTAATAAATTGAGTTTCTTTAAATCTGAATGGAATCTCAGGGATGATTGATGGGAGAGAATTTTCTCAAGGAGCTTTGAGAAAGGCAGTCTTATCAGGCAAGGAAAGGTGTTTGTTGGATGCAGTACCTCTGCCTGCTCCAATAGGTGGCAGTAAAATCTGACCTGTTAGAGTGGAGAAGGCAGTAGAATCACTGACCAGCTGGAAATCACATCTTAGAAGCAGGAAAGAGAAACCTGACTTATTCTTCTTGTTTATGTTTATATTTAGATTAGGATAAATAGATAAGGATTTGGGGAGGTGTAGATAAATAGGCAGAGAGGGTAGCTTCCACTCTGTTGAAGAAGGTCTTCGAAGACCAGATTGGTTGGGTGGTTATAGTTAAGATTTATTAGCATAGGGAGCTACATAATATAAGAAATACCTTTCTACCTGTTTTCCTTTTACTATCCCTTCTTCTAAAAATTTTATACCTACAATAAATATATTTTTATATAACTGGCCTGAGCTGGAATTCTTTAGGTACTGTTTAGAGAGGCCATCTTTCTCAACAGTCAAAGCAGCAGCCTGTCCACTCAGGCCACAGGTATTGGAAATGCCAATAATCTATAAGGATCAATAATCCTTATAACAGTATGCATCTAAATTATTATAAATATCTCAGATAACATAGGACCAAAGACAAATCCTTGGCTCATTCCACTGGACATGTCCATTTACTTTATAATTGTTATATTGAATCTCTGGGAGCCAGGAGTTCACACTGTGATTGACAGGTGGATCCACTGGATGTCGGAATGTTCCCAGAGAGGCGTGTGGACACAGGAGAGGGCAGTTGGCCCAGGTGGGTATAAAACCACCCTGGCAGCCCTGGCAGGGGTTCCTTTCTTTCCCTGAGACCTGAGATCAGTTGATCCTCATTCTTTTGTGGGATTGAGACTTGCAGACTCAGCCTTGCAAGCTCCTCCTATTTGTTCCTGTACCATTAACAACCTGTACCCAGACCATCATCTCTGATTCTTCTGCCCCTAGAAATTAGGAAACCAATCATCTTAGTTATCTAGGTTTTCCAGGGCCCCGGAGGGATCTGGGAAGTGGGCAGGAGAAGAAGAAGAGGGTGGAAAGGGGTGGATATCTCAAACTGGTTAGGCATATCATCTAGTGAAGAAGAAGCTGAAACATTATACAGCAGTTTGCCTACTATGGTGTGGCTGTGGCCAGGCTGGACCAGAGAGAAGCTAACCATCCTAATTCATTTACTTGCCTACAGTTTAGAGATTCATCATTATCATTTTAATTAGGGTCTCCCAATACCTCTATCCAATCCCATTATCCTTCTTTGTTAAATACAATTAAAGTTTAAAGTATCTTCCTGAAGTGGTTATTCAAAGCTTCTTTGGGAAGGGAGAGAGGCAGTCAGATACCAACTTTTCCAAGCTAAAGAGCCTATTATATATCAATTAACCCCAGGTGGGTCCTGAAGGGATATCATCCATTGACCTAAAGGATCCTGCCTGGGCAACTGTTATAAAGGAGGGAGGTGTCATCTCATCCTCTCTCTATACTTCATCTATATACATCTAGTAGAGAGAGTAGTATTATTATAACATAATCAAGTAATTAATACCCTATGTTTCTCTATGTTAATGTTAAACATTGCTCAAGCATTTGGATCAGTATTAGCAATTAATACTAACATTATTTCCTTTCAAATGTTTATACTTCCAAGCACAGCAACACTTTCTCTTCCTATGGAAAATCAAGAAATTGGCCTACATGATATGTAAAGTGATATCCATTCTGATATTCTATTTTCTAAAGTCCCTTATAACTCTGATGTGCTATTTTTATTATATTTTATTTTTTCCCATTTATATGCAAAAACAATCTTCAATGTTAATTTTTCAAAAATTTGAATTCTAGGGGGCAGCTGGGTGGCTCAGTGGATTGAGAGCCACCCCCATTACCTAGCCCTTACCAGTCTTCTACCTTAGAGCCAATACACAATACTGACTCCAAGATGGAAGGTAAAGGTTTAAAAAAAGTTTTTGAATTCTAAATTCTCTTCCTTCCTCTCTCCTTCCCGGCCCTCTCTGAAATCTAGACCAGTGGTTCCCAAACTTTTTTGGCCTATCGCCCCCTTTCCAGAAAAAATATGACTTAGCGTCCCCTGTCACATACTATCACTGCCCCCTTACAGTTATTCACCACCCCCAAATGCACCTGTGGCCATCACGGCTCCTTGGATTGCTGCAGCACCCACAAGGGGGCAGTGGCACCCACTTTGGGAATCACTGATCTAGACTATACATGTGTAATTATGCAAAACATATTTCCATATTGTTCATGTTGTAGAAGAAGACTCATATTTTTAAAAAATGAAAATAAAGTGACAAATAGTATGCTTTGATCTGCATTCAGAGTCCATCAGTTCTTTCACTAAAAGTGAATAGCATTTTTCTCTTGAGTGTAATATACAACATTTAAAGTTATTTTTGGCTCTGATTTCTTAAGGATATTTTTTTGCTTTTACATAAAACTCATTTCCAAATCTGCTCTTCTATCTAGTAAGCCGCCCCTTATAACAACAACATCGACTGTTTCTGACAGCATATATAGCATTATATATTGTCCTACTAAGTTTCACACTGAAGGGATAGGGTACATTTTCTCAATTCTTCTCTGGGACTATTTGGCCATTATAATTACATGGATTCCACAGAATTCAATCTTCTTTTACCATTCCTTCTGTATACATTACTATATTTATTTTGTCTGTTATCTCCCTGGTTCTGCTTTCTTCATGCTATTTCCAATCATTTAACTCTTCCAATGCACCTCTGAATTTTTCAAAATCATTGTTTCTTAGGGCACAGTAAATAAATATTCCATCATCCTCATGTCCCACAATTTATTTGGCCATTTATCAATTTTTCACCTACTTGACTTCAAGTCCTTTGTTTTCACAGAGTCCACGTCTGACCATCTATGTCTCCATAATTCATAAATTTAATATATTTACACACTTGAAGAGTCCTGCTAATTACATGTTCATAAGCACACTACAGTTTCATCAAATATCCACAGGAGGGCAGTGTTGTCTGCCACTGGTGTTCTATTGCATTTCTAAATTCTCTTAAGAGGTGAAGGATCTGCCCAAAGGGTGTCGGTAGCAAAGTTTGGAGGAGACCCTTGGCTTGAGCTCTGAGCACTGGCTTCAAGGCCCCTGTGGCTTATAGTGTGAATGAGTTCCTGTCATGAAAGCAGTTTAGAATCTACCTAAGTATACTACTGGCTGGTTCAGACCTCCCCACTTAGTCCACTATAATCATAACATGAGATTTCATCAGTTCTGTCAACAAGTATTTTTTAAGTATTTGCTGTACGCCTGGCACTGGGCTAACTGTTGAGGATTCAAAGAAAGGCAAAAACATAGTCCTTGCACTCAGGAAGCTCATAATCAAATGGAGAAGACAATATAAAAATAACTATACATACAACAGGCAACTAGGTGGTGCGGTATATTAAGTGCCAGAGCTTTAGTTTGGAAGACTCAGCTTCCTGAAGTTAAATCTGGCCTCAGAAACTTAGTAGCTGTTTGACCCTGGGTAAGTCACTTAACCCAGTTTGTCTCAGTTTCCTCATCTGTAAAATGGCAAGGAAATGGCAAACCATTCCAGTATCTTTGAAAGGAAAACCTCAAAACCAGGTCACAGGGGGCAGCTGGGTAGCTCAGTGGAATGAGAGTCAGGCCTAGAGACGGGAGGTCCTAGGTTCAAATCTGGCCTCAGCCAATTCTCAGCTGTGTGACCCTGGGCAAGTCACTTGACCCCCATTTACTACCCTTACTATCTCTTCTGCCTTGGAGCCAATACACAGTATTGGTTTAAAAAAGGTAAGGTAAGGGTTTAAAAAAACAACAACAACAAAAAAAAAACAGGTCACAAAGAGCTGGAAATAACTGAAATGGTGGAACAACAACAAAGAACAAACACATACAAGACACAAGAAGAACAGATGGAAAGTAAACTCAGGCAGTTTAGCAGGGTTGGGGTGGAGAAGGAATTGGAGAAGCCTTCTATAGAAAGAGGGCCTTTAGTGGTCTTGTAGGAAGCCCAGGGAAGCAAAGAGTAGGAGGTGAGGAGGGACAGCATTCTGGGAATGGAGGACAATCAGGGCAAAAGAGAGAAACAGCAAGGAAGATAACGTGATTGGCTTAAAGAATTGGCAGGAGATAAGAGAAAATTGCAAGAAAACTGGAAATGTAAGTAAGGGCTTTAAATGATGCTTTTTTTTTTTTTTTTTTTAACCCATACCTTCCATCTTGGAATCAATACTGTATATTGGCTCCAAGGCAGAAGACTGGTAAGGGTAGGCAATGGGGGTCAAGTGACTTGCCCAGGCTCACACAGCTGGGAAGTGGCTGAGGCCGGGTTTGAACCTAGGACCTCCTGTCTCTAGGCCTGACTCTCAATCCACTGAGCTACCCAGCTGCCCCCCTAAATGATACTAAACAAAGGATCTTAAAGGTAATAGTAAGTCATTGGAGTTGACCGATTAGTGGGGAGACATGGTCAGGTCTGTGGTTTAGGAAAATCAGATAGGCAGCAGAGTATAGAATGAATTGAAGTTAGGAAAGACAAGAGGCGTGGTGATCAATTTGCAAGCCTATTGCCACATAATCTAGGTGAAAGGTAATGAAGATTTGCACTAGGGGATTGCTTGTGTGAGCAGAGAGGATATATTATGAGAGATACTGTGAAGTTAAAAATAACAAGATCTGACAACTAACTGGATATGTAGAGTGAATGTAATATTACTCTTTTTCCCTTTTTGAAAATCAGAGCATTTGCCCTTCTTCAGCCTTATGGTGCCTCTCTGGTTGTCTAAAATCTTTGAAAGATAAGGACTGCCATTGTATCTGTAAATAGTGTACTTTGTCTAGGCCTAATAACAAGCTCACCAAGGGCACCAAGGATGCTCTTTTACAATCTCCCTTCTTATCTTGGAGAATACCTCCTGACTAACCCCTTCCATTGTCCTTTCCAAGCCAAAGATGTTTCCCTTTGGAAGAGAAAACAGAAGAAAAATAAAGAGGAGCTGTTTCTTCCTTCTCTCTGTTGTCCTTTATCAGCATCATGTTGACATAAGCCCTGGTCTTATCTTTTCAACAATGTAGTTTTTTTTTTTTAAATCTTTTTGTTCTTTGCTCTTTTTGAGCTAATTATTTCTAATACTTCCCCAATAGGTCATGCTTTTGGTCTTCACTTTTCTTCACTTCTTTTTTACAATCTAACTTGGTATATGGATTCTCTGTGCATCCAGAAGTCAAAAGGACTTCTGTGAATATATTCTGTGAATTTATAGAATATAATAACCCACTT
Source organism: Gracilinanus agilis (assembly GCF_016433145.1). Classification (NCBI taxonomy): domain Eukaryota; kingdom Metazoa; phylum Chordata; class Mammalia; order Didelphimorphia; family Didelphidae; genus Gracilinanus; species Gracilinanus agilis. The sequence continues at coordinate 141,585,589 of NC_058130.1, read as the reverse complement.
TTCCTCCTCATCAGAATTGTTTCTCTTTGTGTCTTCATAATTTCATTCTTGAGAGCTTTCTAATCCTTCTTGGAAAAATTTCCCTGTAGAATTTAGTCTAATGTATGTTAGCTCTCTTTTTTCAGTGGGCTCTTTAAATTTGCTTTCCTTAAACTTATGCTATCAGATTGTGGCAGGCTTTTCTCTCCTCTACCATAAAAAGCAAGATGGAATTTCTTTTCAAGGTTCCCATCATTTCTACAGCAGTGACCTATTTCTCCTTCTTAGTGTGAATCAGCTCTGGAATTGCAAGTCTCTTTTTTGCTTTTCCTATTTTTTAAAGAATGAAAATTTCCTTAAGGCAACCTGAAGAGAGAGAGACAGACAGAGACAGAGACAGAGACAGAGACAGAGACAGAGAAAGACAAACAGACAGAATGAGTACTCTTGCAAATGGGTGTACAAATAAAGTTCACCATCATGAATATAACACAAGGGTTTTGTGAGGATCAAATGAGACTTTTTTTTCTCCCTAAGAGGCAAAATGCTATAATATTAAGAGTGGGAGTTGGATTCAAGAAAGACTTATGTTCAAATCCTACCTCTGACACTTAGTAACGGTGGAAACATGAGCAACTTACTTAACCTTCCTAAGTCTCAGTTTCCTCATCTATTGAATGTGAATAATGGACACAGTACCTCCCTCACAGCATTGTTGGGAGGACCAAATGAAATAATGTATGTAAAGTGGTTTCTACACTTAAAGGTGCTATGTAAATGTCAGTGTTCTTGTTTATTATTGTTATTATAATAATTATTATTATATACCTTTATGCCAGACTGTTTCCTAAGGCCTTATCTATTTCCTCTTTCCATCCAGATGGCCATCGATATACATTCCCATGACAGTATTGTTTCTCTTTCTGCCTTGATTGTTATTCAAAGGCATTCCACCAGATTTTGCCCTTCTGCTTTCTCCATTTTCTCAGCATCTGTCTCATCTTCTTCATATCTGGTGTTGCTCCTGTACCCTCCACCTCTCTCATTGTGTTCCTTTGGGGATGCCCTCTTGGAAGCCCTAGTCTAGTCATGTATCCCATTCTAACAAATCTAACAAATCTCAGTAATGCCTACAAGGTCAAATTGACTTCTTTGTATTAGTATCTCTAGTTTATCATGATTGTTACCCACACATGGTGTAACTGTAATTCTGTATAGACAGTTGGATGTTACTGATGAGGGAACTAAGGCTGAGAAAGGTGGAATGCTTATGGTTCTAGAATTACTGAGAGTCTCAGGTAGGGAGGATTGTATTACTGGCTCCTCTCTTGGCTTCTGTCTTCTGTGAGTTTCTGGATGTCATAGGGCTTATATTACCTTGCGGCTACATTTACCTTTTACCTGGACTCTGAAAACACTTCCTTATGTATCCAGATATGGAAGCAGAGGCAGCGGTAGCTTTCTGAGGGAAGTGCACCAACGATGTTATATTCTTTACCCTTTTCTCTAGCCTAGCTAATGAGCTCAAAGGTAACATAGTTTCCCCCCCTTTTGGTACTGTTTTATTTTTTCCCAATTATATGCAAAAATAATTTTTGGCATTTCTTTTATAACATTTTGAGTTCCAAATTCTCTCCCTCTCTCTTTCTCCATCCCTTCCCTGAGGCAGTAAGCAGTTTGATATTGGTTTTATGTGTGCAATCATACAAAACATATTTCCACATTTGCTGGTAGCATGGTCTAATGAAAAGAGCCCTGGGCTTGAAAAGGAAGACCTAGGTTTGAGTGCTGCCTCAGTTACTTGGCTGTCTAGCCTTGGACAAGTCCCTGAACATCCCTGGGATTCATTCGCAGAGTGAAGGGGTGGTGGCAGATAACACCTAAGGTCTTTTCTAGATCTTTAAAATCTATAGATTGTTGTTAAATATATTTCACTGTGCATTTATATCAGTGATTCCCAAAATGGATTCCACCGCCCCCTGGTGGGTGCTGCAGCAATCTAGGGAAGTGGTGATGGCCACAGGTGCATTTATCTTTTTTATTAATTGCTATTAAAATTTTAAAAAATTAATTTTTTCCAGGGTGCTAAGTAATATTTTTTCTGGAAAGGGGGCGGTAGGCCAAAAAAGTTTGGGAACCACTGATTTATATGAATAGTGTAATAGGGAAAATTTAGATATTATATAGATATATATTTAAGGTGTGTTTGCCAGGAATCAATCAGATCTAGATAGATCTTGAGGTAGAGACTCTGGAAAAAGCCAAGGTAGGTGAAAGGAAGTCAGCCTAACTTACCCACGTGACAATTCTGAGGGGAAGCCGCCTGAGGTCTCAGCAGAGATCCTTCAGCACCAAGTTCAAAATGCGAACTGCCCCAACAGGAAGTTACCATCATACTTGAAAGATAGCAGCTTTTGTCACTTCCTGGAGGTCCACCTCTAATTCAAGTGGACAAATGGCAGCCTCAACACGGTTTTGGACTGCCCAAAGGGCAGTCCCTTGTTCTTGATTTATTACTTATTGTCACATGTGGGTAATTGATCTTCCCCTCCCCACTAAGGGAGGTGGGGATGACATTCTCTGGTGGCTAGAGTTTTAACTATGAATGGGGGTGAGCTAATTCCATTTACACAATAGTTAGCTTTAAGGTGGCTATGTATCCAAATACAACAAAGTTCACTCTTGCCTAATTACATGAAATAGGGATGAGGTGGGTAGGGTTCACCTGGATGTCTTGGGTACCTATCAGTTCTGGCATTCTGTGCTACCCTTCTACTCTCCTTCTGACATTGGACAATAGTTTATGTTCTAGAGTCCCTTCCAGCTCTCATATTCTATAGCCTGTTGTTTTAAGACCCTCTTAGCTCTTATGTCTCCTATTCTAAGTCTCCTCTGGATCTCTTAATTCTATGTTCTAATATCCTCTGTCGCCATGATTTAGAAGCTGTGTATTGTGTTCATACCTTTAAAAGTTAAAAGTCTAGTTTGTAACTTCCTTCGCAAACCTGGTCTAGTTTCTTCACATCACCTCACGAGGGCAGTGTTATGCTGGAAGAGGTAAAGGGGCCTGTGAACCCATTGTGCGTTATTTATAAAACTGGGACCAGACAGGCTCTTGTGGTCTTTGGAGTGAGACAGTAAACTTTGCTCCCAATTTAATTTCATTCTTTCCTTGTGCCTCCTCTACTTTCTGTATTCTCTAGGCACTCGCAGTTGCTTCCCAAGACTCCTAGACTCCAAAGTTTCCATAAATAAATCCTATTCATGTTTGTTTGAATTTCATTTAAATAGCACCTTTCTATAGTCCTTTAAGTTGTACAAAGTGCTTTACAGACATCTAATATGATCTAGGACTCATAACAACACTTTGGAGTAGATTCTAATTATATTATTTTACCCATTTTATACACATGGAATTGAGGTTTTCACCTATCCATGGGCACACAGAAAATAAGAGGCAGAGCTAGAATGTGAACCAGGTCTTGCAGTTCTTTCTATTCCCCCCACAAAGGTGATCTATGTAGACTATTTCCACCTTTTCAATACAATTTAAAATATTAGCATTTTAATTACTAAGTTAGTTTTTTGCTATTGTTCAATTGCATTCAAGTCTTCTTTTTTTACTATATTACTCTAGAAAGAACCATGAGACCTAGTTCACATTCTAGCTCTGCCTAGTTACAAAGAATAATGATTTAATTTAGGAAGCTATGGCCTTTGCATCTGGGAGCAGCTGGTGGAGCTGTAGATAGAGCATTAGGCTTGAAGCTAGGAAAACTCATATTTGTGAGTTAAAATCTGGCCTCATACACTTACTCATTGGGGTAAGTTACTCAACCCCATTTTGCCTCAGTTTTCTCATTTGTAAAATGAGCTGGAGAAGGAAATGGCAAACCACTCTAGTATCTCTGTGAAGAAAATCCCAAATGGGATCATGAAGATTTGGAAATGCCTGAAAAATGACTAAACAAACAACTCCTTGCATCTACTTCCTCTCTCACTCATTTCTCAGCTCCTCTTAATCTGGCTTTTGACTTTACTGTTCAAATAAAACTGTTCTCTATGATAATCTCTTATTTACCAACTAAAATAGCTTATCTCAATCATCCTCCTCAACTTCACTGCAGTTTCAGACACAGTTAATTATTCCTCCTTCTTGGGTACTTTCTCCTCTCTCAGCTTTCTTGATATGGCTATCATTTGGTTCTGTTCTTTTGCTGGATTATTATCCATGCTTCCCCCCCTACTATAGGTGTTCCCCAAGGCTCTACCATGAAACCTCTTTTCTTCTCTCCCTACACTTAGTGAGTTCATTACCTCCCATGGGTTTAATTATTTCTTTGAAGGCGACTCCCAGATGTCTATGTCCAGCCTAATTGTTCTCCTGGGCTCCAGTCCCACATTATCAACAGTTAGATATCTCCAAATAGATGTCCCATAGGTATCTCAAGCCTGAGATGCCTGAGACAGAATTAATTATCTTCCCCCTACCCCCAATCCACCAGCTTTCCTAAGTTTCCTATTTCTGCAGAAGGCATCTGTGATAAGCCAATGTTTCTTCCATTTTCTGCAACAAGAATTGGTTTCCCCCCAAAAAGGCAATAAAGCTGTCTCTGGGAATTTGACAGGCCCCTTCTTCCTTGACACAACTTTCTGGTCACCTAAAGGCATAAAAAGTTCCATCCACCACTCTACCACTGTCCCAGGCTGGAATTATCCATGTATTTCCTCTTCTGGGAAATCCTTCCCTACCCTTCCAGTACCTTGCCAGCAGATTGCTCTTTATGTCATGGACCACCCTAATAGTAGTGATATCTTAACTTTTATATAACTAATCTCAAAGTCAATAATGTTTTGGTTTCCCCCATCTGGCTTCATTTCTCTCCTCTCCTTTGGCCATTAATTGCAATGATACTCAAGAAGGAAATAGCAAATCAGTCCAGTGTCTTTGCCAAGAAAATTCTATGGATAGTATGGTCCATGGAGTCATAAAGCGAACAACAAGGAGAGAGGACAGTCAGCTTTCTGAAAGCCAAAGAATTAGCTGCACTTTGGGAAGCTGGGTAGTGCAGTGGATGCCTGGACTGAGTTCAAATCTTACTATCTGTGTGACCCTAAGCAAGCCAATTAACTCTTTTTCCTCATCAATAAAATGAGCTAGAGGAGGAAATGATGAACCACTCCAGTATCTTTGCCAAGAAGATTTCAAATGGGGTCATGAAGAGTTTGGATACAACTGAACAACAACAGCAATGCCAAATGTTACCAGGGTAGTTGCTTATTAACAATTTAAAAGAAATTAAAAACCAGCACTAGTTAACTTTTAGTACTTTATTGTTTTTCAATTTTGAGCAAATTTGTAACTTGTCCCTCTTTTGAAGATTCAATAGTCTTGAAATGGAAGACAGCAGAAATTCCCTTCATCTCATATGGGAAGAATTAATTATGTCTAGCAATCCTGTTAAACTAATTCGTGACTATGTATTTGTTTATTGGGTTTTACTTGTGTTTATTTTAGTCAGAATCAGAAAAAATATAAAAACAGCAATTAATAATATCAACATACCCTTATTTGCTGTTTGATATGAATTCACCTCTTCTTTTCCTCCACTCTTAGTAGGGATAACAAATAATAAAGTGCTCGAAATGAAGAGGCAGCAGAAGAGAGATCAAATTTCTGACTTATTTAAACTATATTTCTGAATTTTACATAATTGACATTTTCTTATTCCTTGTTCTTTTAAGTATTTATTAAGTCTTCTTCTCCCAAATCCTTACTGAAGTCTAATTAAATATTTAAAATGCAATGCTTTTCTAAGTAATGGTCAATATCCCTAACATTGTAATGGAAACTACGTAGTCTTTATTTTGGGTAAAAAAATCCTTACTTTTCATCTTAGAATCAATACTAAGTATTTCAATGCAGAAGAGCACTAAGGGCTAAGCAATTGGGGTTGAGTAACTTGCCCAGGGTCATGTAGCCAGGATGCATCTGAGGCCAGATTTGAAGCTAGGACTTTCCATTTTTCCATTTCTAGGCCTGGCTCTCAATATACTGAGCCATCTTGTTGCAGGTTCCCCCCCCTCCCCCTTCCCTGCCTTTTTATAGACAATTGGGGTCAAGTGACTTGCCTAAGGTTACACAGCAAGGAAGTGTCTAAGGTCATATTTGAACCCAGGACCTCCCTGTCTCCAGGCTTGACTCTCTACCCACTGAGCCACCTAGCTGCCTCTAAGTAGGCTTTTAAGGATGCAATGAAGATGGGGCCATGAATCTATAAATAGAACTTTTGATTATAGTTGCTTAAGCTTGTAATTATTAATGGGACATTAAACCAAAACATTTTAATTGGAGATTACATTATACATATATGCAATGTAGAATATAAGTTCTTTGAGGTCAGGAAATATCTTATTTTTGTCTTTGTATCCCCAGCATTTAACATTTTTAGGTGTTCTGTAAATGTTAGTTGGATTGAACTGTTGATGGTGACAAAATGAGCCAATCTTCTCTACCTCTCAGAGCATTGCTCACTATTAATTCCTGAGAAGATCTTTAAGAGCCATTGCATTATCAAAAGGGAGGTTGAAGTTATAGAACAGGTGATTGATGGTGGTAGTGGTTGTCACAGAGGTGGTTGATAGCTTCAAGATAATATCCGTAATGTGGATGGAGAGCTTAATATGATGGTATGATGTGAAGTTTGGGATGGCATGGGAACTCATAGGAGTTTTAACCAGTGAAAAATGTTGAGAACCACTAGTAAAAGATGAAAAGATATTTTACCTCCTTTGGTACAGGTGAAAAAACAGGTTAAATGATTTGTCTGAGATCATGAGATTTATCAGCAGAGCTAGCAGATGATCCTAGTCTCCTGACCATAGTTCTTTTTCCATAAAATCTTATTGCCTTGAACTTCTGTTAATATTAAACTGCATAGCTAATAGAAACTATCTTGTTTTTGCTGATTAGGTAGTATGTTTATTTCAATATTACTCTTTTAGGAATTGTTGATCAGAAAAGGTACTTTTAACATTTAAAAACGATAGTTAGCCTGTTAGCACAATGCAAAGAACCCTGGACCAAGAATTAGGAAGATCTCAGTTAAAATTCAGTCTCAGAAATGCAGATAAGAGCATGTGATTTATCACTTGTTTACATAGGCATATGATTTGGGGTTTTGGTTTTAAAAGATTACTCTATTACAAAGATGAATAATATGGAAATAGGTTTTGATTGATAATACATGTATAATCCAGTAGAATTGCTTGTTAACTCTGGGAGGGGGGAAAGGAAAAGGAAGGGAGACAAACATGAATCATGTAACCATGGGGGAAATTTTTTAAATAAAAATTTTTTAAATCCAGTTTCAGAAACTTATTAGGGATACAACTCTGGGCAAGTCCCTTAACCTTATCAGTTTCCTTATCTATAAAATGGGGATAATAATAGCATCTCCCTCCCAGGGAAGTTGTGAGGATAAAATGAAATGTTATTTATAAAGTGCTTTGTGAACTGCAAAGTACTACATAAATGCTAGCTTTTATTATTTAAAATATGAAAATGTTTCCTTCCTACTTCTTGCTGAACATTTACTTCCCCCACCACCACTTTCTTTCAGAGTGTACTTGAGTGCACTTCTACTATGATAAACCTGTTGATGCCTTTTAATATAATGAATAATATAACCCAAGGATAAGGTTTAATAATTAATTAATAGTATCTTATCCTGTTGTAAAAGCCAAAAAGAATTTTGTTTTTAGCTTTGTTATTGTAGATTTTAAAAAGAAATCTGATACCATATTTAGATTATGAAAGATTTGTGCTCCAGCCCTTATTTTTCATCTTTTTTGGTTTTAATTTAGGAGATATTTATCAAGTATTTGCAATATGCCTAGCATTACTCTGGGTAGGAAAGACACATGAAACATGGTTCTTGATCTTGAGGTTTATTGCCCTAAATTTATGAGATGCTTAGCTTACAACCACAGCAGGTAGTCTATGTTATATGCATTTGTCAGGTGAGGAATTTGATGTTTAAAAAGGTCAGGTAGGAGAGCTAGAAGTCAAACCCTGGTCTGCTGACTTCAATTCCACTTTTTTTTTTCATTATATCATAGCAATGTGTGATAAAAAAAAAAACTTCTTACTTACATGGCTCAAACAAAATGCTGTAGGACTTCAGAAAAAGGGGAGGTCACTTCCAGCTAGCATTGAAAGGGTCTATATCTTCTAGGAAGTAGCATTGAGCTGTGTCTAAATGGGTGTTCATGAAGTTATTCCAGGCAGGAGAAACAGTATCAATGAAGGCCCAGAGAGAGGTAGGAATTTGAGGAGGAGGAGTTCTGAGGAATGGTTAAGTTGTTTAAATTGTCTATAGCTTTAGGCTTGTGTGGGAGATGAATCATGAAAGGTTAAGATAGTAGAGGCGTTTATATATTGGGAGAGGGGTATAGCTAGGTAGCTCAGTGGATTGAAAGCCAGGCCTAGAGAGTAGAGATCCTGGGTTCAAGTTTGACATCAGACACTTTCTGTGTGACTCTAGTCGCTTAACCCCCATTGCCAAAACCCTAACTGCTCTTTTGTCTTGGAACCAACATATAGTATTGATCCTAAGACAGGAGATAAGAGTTTTAAATGTGTGTGTATATTTGTGTGTGTGTATTAGGTTATGGAGTTTTGACTCTTTTACAATGCATCAAACATTTTAATATGTGCAGGCATTGTGCTAAGCACTGGGGAAACTGAAACCATAAAGAACCATTAGATTTTGAGCAAGAGACCAAAATGTTTGGGGTACAATGCTTTAGAAAGATAGATATGTGACAAATGCTAAAAAATGTTTTCACATGTAATTAGGAAAATATATATAATTTGTTTTTAAAAAAGACAAATATATTTGTGTGTGTTGGGCAAATGGGAAGGAAAGGTAAGAGGTTATTGCCAAATTGGACTGCTAGAGCTAACTGGTGATTAAAGTAAGGTTTTGATTTTCTGTCTCCATGCATTCTATTTATTTGTTTGTTTATTTATTTCATCTATCTATCTATCTATCTATCTATCTATCTATCTATCTATCTATCTATCTATTTGTTTATTTNTATCTATCTATCTATCTATCTATCTATCTATCTATCTATCTATCTATTTGTTTATTTAACCCTTACCTTCCATCTTAGAATCAATATTGGTTCCAAGGCAGAAGAGCTAGGCAATGGGGTTAAGTGACTTGCCCAGGGTCACACAACTAGGAAGTGTCTGACGCCAGTTTTGAACTTAGGACCTCCTTTAGGCCTGGCTCTCAATCCTCTGAGTCATCCAGCTGCCTCCCCTTCATGCATTTTAGCACCCTTGTCCTTCTTTACCCCCACTTCTTCCCTCATGCCTGGGAAATACCTCTTTATTTCAAACTCGGAATCTTTATTTTCTTTATGACTCAAATTAGATACCACCTTCTTTATGATCCTTTCCTGATTTTTTCAGTTACTGCTCTCTCCCTTCTCCAATCACTTTGTGTTATACCTAGCTGAGTTCGTGCTATACTATAAGATATAAGCTCCTGGAGGGTACGGATTTTTTTGGCTTTTGTATCACACAGTAGGCACTTAAATACTTGTTGAAGAAAGGTAAATTTCTATTTAAAATCCTATGATTAGATTCAAAGCTCATTGCTCTGGCACACTGAAATACTTTTAGATCCTGTTTTGGGTATATAAGAAGAGTCCTTGGAGGCCATTTGGTCCATCTGCCTCATTTTACTTTTCAGGAAACTGCTGTTGAAGGAGTTTAAATAATTTGCTCAAGAGCCCACAGCGATCAAACTTCACCTGGACTTACCATCCTTGTAACCTAGGACCAGTAACCTCTTTGCCTTCTCATATTGCACATCAGCAACATTAGAAGCTTGGTCTGAGATCCCTTCTAGCTCTAAATCTCTGAGGCTATGAAACTGGCGCCTTACTTGGGCAAAGGATTACCTCAGGAAGCAAATCTTCCTGCCCGTTTGCCGTTTCTCCCAGCTTTTGGTTATCTTTTTTGTGATACAACTGTCTGAACCTTATCTATGGTGACTGTATTAGGCACAAGAAGGCAAAGGGTAAATACTGCAATTTGCTGGGTAGGTTTGGCAAATGGTATCACACCGGAGATTGCAAAGGTCTTAGCTTGAGGAACCGACACCACACTGCGCTTGCGCACTTCTCCCTTCCGCCCCGGAAAGACTTCAACTCCCAGCGGTCCTGGAAGCACTCCCGATGCTTAGAGGAAGGGAATGGGGGAGGAGTCAGCTGGAGTCACGCCCACTTCCGTCTCCCTGGGCGGTTCTTTGAAGAGGGAGGGGAGGTTGGAGTGTGTTGGGTGATTCGAAGCTCTTTACTTGGTTTCCTGTCATCGCTTGCTCTTCCAGGGGAAATCCTCGGCGCTGACGGAGGTTACCCTGGTCGGGCCGCCCTTTCTTTGCACCACAGTACCTCGTCAGCCATGGGGGCAGAGGGGCAATTTTACCCGTCCTAGACCTAGTCAAGATACACCTGTAGCTCCCTGAAATAGGCCCGCTCCCTCCCCGTCCCCTGGACCCTCCGCGGGAGCACCTAGGGAACCCAAGAACTCCTTGGAGCTTCTGGAAAGAGCAATTTCCCCCAGCTTACCTGTGTCCCCACTATTCTCCCCTTCCCCCCAATATGGGGCCGCTTCTTTGTTCCTGGCGGGGGGTTAGATAGGCAGTGCTCTCTAGGTTGCTTAGCTACCCTCTTCCTTCCTGAACATTCACCATCTCTCCACCTCTTCCATTTCCCCGGTTCCCTATCTCTGGAAAATGACTAGAATACAGAACAGAAGGGGTGGAGCTGACTCTGTCCTCCTAGGGAGGTACTAAGCCTTTTCCTGTTCTCAGGTGCTGCAGTATCCTTGTTCTTAAGTGACCAGCCGCCCGGTGCCATGTCTCAGCCACCCCCCGACGTAATCTCTGATGACTGTCTCCGGAGTTATAGCTACCTCTTCTGCCCAGATATCCTCCGGTGAGCCCTTCTTACAATCCACATGCCCATCCCTACCCTAAGAATTGGGAGTGTTGGGGGGAACTGAATCAATGGCTTCTTAGGATTGACCCCTTATTGGGGGATATTGTAGAGGGCTTCTGGCTTCTGGTGGAGGTAAAACTTCCTACTGATACATTGAGACACCAAGTTGTACCTCTGGGGAGACCTATAGAAGGAATGAAGCCATTGAAACTGAAAGTCCTGTTTTTTATTTTAATGAGAAACTGTCAGTGAAGGACAGAATATGGTAGTGATTCATTAGGTATCCTTAGTATAAAGGATTTTACCTTTGACCAAAAGAAGGTGATGTAATAGATAGAATGCTATCTTAGACACTGATTAGTTGTGTAATCCTGGGCAAGTCACTTAACCTCTGTCTGCCTCAATTTCTAATAATAGCACCTATCTCCACAGGTTGCTATGAGGATCAAATGAAAATAGTTGTAAAGTGCTTTACAAACTTTAAATTGCTATAAAATTTCTAGTTATAATTATGATAGGTGAGGAGATGTCCTTACTCTGCTACTTGCTAGCAAGTCTAACCAAGCTGGAAAGTATCATGGAATCACAGACCCAGAGCTGGAAGAGACTCTTTCTGGTTCAACCCATTCATTCTCTGAGTTATAGAGAAGTGAGATGATGTGCCCAAGGTCACATAGTAATTGTCTTGTTTTTTGAAGACCATTTCCTTCTGACTTAGAATGGACATTTATTTGTTTGTTTGCTTGTTTGTTTGTTTATCCATTCATTCATTCATTTTTTTTAAATTTTTATTTTTTAGAAAAGTTATCCATGGTTACATGATTCATGTTCTTATTCTCTTCACCACCCCCCACCCTTACCCACCCCCCATCCCGAGCCCAGCGCATTTCCACTGGTTTTAACATGTGTCATCGATCAATACCTATTTCCATATTATTGATAGTTGCACTGGGGTGCTTGTTTAGAGTCTACATCCCAAATCATGTCCACATCAACCCATGTGTTCAAGCAATTGTTTTTCTTCTTTGTTTCCACTCCTGTAGTTCTTCCTCTGAATGTGGATAGCTTTCTTTTCCATAAGTCCTTCAGGATTGTGCTGGATCATTGCATTGCTGCTAGTACAGAAGTCCATTACTTTTGATTTTACCACAGTGTTATCAGTCACTGTGTGCAATGTACTTCTGGCTCTTTTCCTTTCACTCTTCATCAATTCCTGGAGGTCTTTCCAGTTCACACGGAATTCCTCCAGTTTATTATTCCTTTGAGCACAATAGTATTCCATCACTAGCATATACCACAATTCGTTCAGCCATTCCCCAATTGAAGGGCATACCTTCGTTTTCCAATTTTTTGCCACCACAAAGAGCGCGGCTATAAATATTTTTGTACAAGTCTTTTTCCCTATGATCTCTTTGGGGTACAAACCCAGCAATGGTATGACTTGATGAAAGGGCAGACAGTCTTTTAGCGCTCTTTGGGCATAGTTCCAAATTGCCATCCAGAATGGTTGGGTCAGTTCACAACTCCACCAGCAATGCATCCCCTCCAACATTCATTACTCTCCCCTACTGTCATTTTAGCCATTCTGCTAGGTGTAAGGTGGTACTTCAGAGTTGTTTTGATTTGCATTTCTCTAATTATTAGAGATTTAGAACACTTTCTCACATGCTTATTGATAGTTTTTATTTCTTTATCTGAAAATTGCCTATTCATGTCCCTTGCCCATTTATCATTTGGGGAATGGCTTGATTTTTTTTATACAACTGATTTAGCTCCTTGTATATTTGAGTAATTAGACCTCTGTCAGAGTTTTTTGTTATAAAGATTTTCCCCCAGTTTGTTGTTTCCCTTCTTATTTTGGTTGCATTGTTTTTATTTGTACAAAACCTTTTTAATTTAATGTAATCAAAATTATTTATTTTACATTTTGTAATTTTTTCCAATTCTTGCTTGGTTTTAAAATCTTTCCTTTCCCAGAGATCTGACAAGTATACTATTCTGTGTTCACCTAATTTACTTATAGTTTCCTTCTTATATTCAAGTTATTCACCCATTCTGAATTTATCTTGGTATAGGGTGTGAGATGTTGATCTAAACCTAATCTCTCCCATATTGTTTTCCAATTTTCCTAGCAGTTTTTGTCAAATAGTGGATTTTTGTCCCAAAAGTTGGGCTTTTGGGGTTTATCATAGACTGTCTTGCTGAGGTCACTTACCCCAAGTCTATTCCACTGACCCACCCTTCTGTCTCTTAGCCAGTACCATATTGTTTGTTTTTTTTTTAACCCTTACCTTCCCTCTTAGAGTCAACACTGTGTATTGGCTCCAAGGCAGAAGAGTAGTAAGGGTAGGCTATGGGGGTCAAGTGAATTGCCCAGGGTCACACAGCTGGGAAGTGTCTGAGGCCAGATTTGACCCTAGGATCTCCCGTCTCTAGGCCTGGTTCTCCATCCACTGAGCTACCCAGCTGCCCCCAGTACCATATTGTTTTGATGACCACTGCTTCATAGTACAGTTTAATATCTGGTACTGCTAGGCCACCTTCCTTCACATTTTTTTTTTCATTATTTCCCTTGATATTCTTCCAAATGAATTTTGTTATAGTTTTTTTCTAATTCAGTAAAAAAGTTTTTTGGTAGTTTGATAGGTATGGTGCTAAATAAGTAAATTAATTTGGGTAAAATGGTCACTTTTATTATGTTAGCTCATCCTACCCATGAGCAATCAATGTTTTACCAATTGTTTAGATCTAGTTTTAATTGTTTGGAAAGTGTTTTGTAGTTGTGTTTGTCTTAGAATGGATATTTTGAATTGATACTAAATATTGGTTTCCAGGCAGAAGAGAGGTAAAGACTAGGCAGTTGGGGTTAACAGCTAAAAAGAATCTGAGACCAGATTTGAATCCCAGCTCCAGGCCTGGCTCTCTATCCAGTGAGCCACCTAGCTGCCCCTACACAACCATTAAGAGGCAGAATTTGAATTCAGTTTCTTTATCTCTAGAGTCAGTAATTTTTTCTTGCTGTTCCATGATGCATCAAGTACAGGGGCAGGTAAAATACTGTTTCTTTGTCATTCAAGGACCAACTTAAGTTCAGAGAGGCTCATCGTTAGAAGACCTGGTTGGCCACCTGGTCATCTTTCTTTCTTTTTGGTTCCCATCTACTAAGATAGATATTAAAGGGCTGGGAAGACAATCTATACTGGTGGAAAGAGGCCACACTTTGATGGGATTATAGATCTTATGAAATGTTTTTGTTATTCAGAAGGCTTGGGGAACATTTAAAATGTTTATTATTTTAGATTTTAGTTTTATTTTTATTCAGCTCTAATAAATGCCAATAAAATTAGCATTTCCATATACATTGTAGAACAGGAGACATTATATATTAAACTGTAAATCTCCATTATGGAGACCTTGCTTTTCTTCTTCTTAAAATCTTTATTAAAATTCTAAACTTAAGTGTAGCTAGGTGGCTCCGTGGATTGAGAGCCAGGCCTAGAGACTAGAGGTTCTAAGTTCAAATGTGGCCTTAGACACTTCCTAGGGGTGTGATCCTGGGCAAGTCACTTGACCCCCATTGCCTAGCCTTTACTGTTCTTCTGCCTTAGAACCAATACACAGCATTGATTATAAGACAAGGTAAGGGTTTAAAAAATAATAATAAAATGCAATTCTGAACTTAACACTGATGAGTTAAAAATGATGACTCACTCAAATAAACAAACCTGGAGTCGAAGGTAGGAATAAAAAAACGTATTTATTCCTTTTGTGAAAGGGAGCACTTCAATGATGGGCTAAGAAGTGTCAACTGACTAGGCAGCAAGTAGGCATTATATATACACAAGACTCCCCTCCGCCCCCCACCTTGACTAAATCTAAAATATCTATGATTGGGTTATAGCTTCTTCCAACCCAGTTAAGACGAGATAAGGGGTGCAACCAAGTTGTTGATTGCCTTTTCTGTCTTCCATCAATCTCCTGCCCAAGTTTGTCTAGGAGTCCTGAATCAACAAAAAGTAACAAACTAGCCTTTGTGAACT
This sequence comes from Gracilinanus agilis, assembly GCF_016433145.1. NCBI lineage: Eukaryota > Metazoa > Chordata > Mammalia > Didelphimorphia > Didelphidae > Gracilinanus > Gracilinanus agilis. Next base: position 141,570,551 of record NC_058130.1, on the reverse strand, counting down.
GAATTCTCATTCTGAGAATAGCATGCTCAATTCTATCTCACTCAACCCCAAATAAAATGAGAATATCCATATATATAGTAAATAGGAAAAGGAGATGGTACATGACATTTCAGCTCTCTATTAAGGACAGCTTGCAATTCTTTTAAAATGTATAATAGAAAGAAGGAAATAGATAGTAAAACCATACTAGTGGGAGATCTAAATATCCCTCTGTCAGATCTAGATAAATCAAACCAGAAAATAAATAAGAAAGAGGTAAGAGAGGTGAATGAAGTCCTAGAAAAATTAAATCTAATTGATATGTGGAGAAAAATAAATAGGGACAAAAAGGAATACACCTTCTTCTCAGCTGCACATGGCACATTCACAAAGATTGACCATGTTATAGGGCATAGAATCATTGCAAACAAATGCAAAAGAGCAGAAATAATAAATGTAACCTTCTCAGATCATAATGCAATAAAAATAATAATTAGTGAGGGCACTTGGACAGGAAAATCAAAAACTAATTGGAAATTAAATAATATGATTCTTCAAAACCAATTTGTCAAAGAAGGAATCATAGAAACAATCAACAATTTCATTGAAGAGAATGACAATGATGAGACATCCTACCAAACTCTGTGGGATGCGGCCAAGGCAGTACTCAGGGGGAAATTTATATCCTTGAGTGCATATAT
>NC_058130.1:141495328-141564871 GCF_016433145.1 Gracilinanus agilis | reverse complement strand
TACACAGAGACTGATATACTGTGGTAAAATTGAATGTAATGGACCTCTGTACCAGCAGCAATACAATGACCCAGGACAATTCTGAGGGATTTATGGTAAAGATGCTACCCACATTCAGAGGAAGGACTGCAGGAGAGGAAACATATAAGAAAAACAACTGCTTGAACGCATGGGTCGGGGTGGACATGATTGAGGGTGTGGACTCGAAACTACCACACCAATGCAACTACCAACAATTTGGAAATTGGTCTTGATCAAGGACACATGACAAAACTAGTGGAAATGCGCATCGGCCATGGGTGGGTGGGGGTGCAGGAGGGGGGGTTGAAGGGGAAAGGTGGAGCACGAATCATGTAACCATGTTAAAAATGAATATTAATAAATGTTAAAAAATGTATAATAGATTCAGCATGTATCTTTCAAAGCTCTTTGCTTGTCTGTGATTCTTTATGGCTTTATGTGCATTTTTAGAAAAGATAGGCAATGACCCTCTCTTCCTTCTTTCCTTCCTTCTTTCCCTCTCTCATACCTTTACTCACTCTAACATTACATTCTTCCTTTTCTACTGTATTCCTGTTCTACCTCTCCTTCCAACCCCCTCCTATCCCCACAGGAAAAAAAATAAAAAGCCCTTCTTAAACACATATGCATAGTGATTTGCTTTTACTTTTAAGCATATAATAACAACATGTGATTTTCAGTAACATTTTTAAAAGAGATTTTTTTTTTTTTACTCCATAGTGACAAAGTGGCCTTCATCACTGGAGGAGGCTCAGGAATTGGGTTCCGAATTGCTGAAATTTTTATGCGGTATGTCTCTGTTCATTAACCTCCCACCTTCTCTGTATTCAATGACTTTGTTCACACCAGGCAGAAAGAGCCATACATTGCTGACCCCTGGCCTAGAGGATCAAACTCAATGGTTCCAAAAGTTTCTAGTGGAACTTTCCATTTCCTTTATCTCTCTTATTTTTGCTCACACCCTTTCCCATTGTTCAAATGGATTTTCTAATCCCTCTTTTATCCTTCATCTGTTTAAGCCTAGAGGCAGAACTCAACTGCCACTTTCTCTGTTACTGTCAACCTACAATGACCCCTCCTTCCTCAGATTTTTGTAGCACTTTGCTTGTCCTTGTCCTTAAAAATTTGTATATATATCTTATCCTTCCATAGGTTTAAAGACCCTTGAAAACAGGGTCTGTGTGGTCATTATTTTTGTATTCTCTAGTCCCTAGCACAATTCCTTACACATAAATATAGTTAATGATAATTGAAAGGAAGGATATTTACAAGCTAGAGCAGGTCCAGAAGAGGGCTATTATAATGGTTAGGGGACTTGAAAACAAATTGTAAGAATTAGGGCTGGTCATCCTAGTGTAGAGCTAATTTAAGAGGAACATTTTATAGTATTTGGAGGGCTCTTATATGGAAGAGGAATTATTTGAGATGGCACTTGAGGGGACAATTTGATTCAAAATAGAGAAAATGCAGGGAAAGAAATTTCATCTTAATATATAGAACTTTGTAGTGGAAAAATGGCATAGACCTCCCTGTGAAGTTGTGAATACTCCATAATCAAAAGGGTTTAAGCAGAGACTAAATAATCCTTCATTTAGAAAAGATTGTATAGAGACATGTTTCCAAAATAGTGACAAACTCATAGGGGCATCCTGGGATATAAAAAAAAATTTTTTAACCTTATTGCTTAATAAATGGGACTATTAAGATATTTCTTTTAGCCTAAGGATACCATGAAAAAAATTACTGAGATGCTAAGGACACTGAGAAAGTTTGGGAACTTCTGATATAGACCAGCTAATCTATCAGTTCTCTTTCAATTCTAGGATTCTGTAGCTTTTATAGGGGAGTCAAGGCCACTGAACAAGATAAATTATGAGGGTGGTCAGAGGTGTAGAGTTCAGAACAATGAAGATAGTCTTTAGTTTGGGACAAGGCATATATGTGTAGATCAAAGGAATCCAATTTCATAAATGTTTTTTCAGCACCTATTATGTGCAAAAGACTGTGGTAGGTGCTGGAGTATCCAAAGATAAATGTCATAGTCCCTGACTTCAAAGAGTTTACTGTCTCATATTTGTATGAAATATATATATATACATATATATGTGTGTGTGTGTGTGTGTGTGTGTGTGTATGTAAAATTATATTTAAAGTGGAATATCACCAGTGTCCAAGAGAATGCCATGGGGATCTCTTATATCATCAGCCCAAGGTGGCAAGGAATTGGAGTGGTATTTTTGGTAGTGTTCAAACCAGGTATGATGCAAATCTCTAAAGGCCCTTCTAACTCAAAATTGATGGTCCTTTGTAATGTGGAAGATGGAGCAGAGAGGGGTCTGTGGCACCAAATTGCCCATCATTGTATTCTGTGAGAGGAGGGATCTTTGTATTGATTAGTACAATCCACATAAGGTAAACATTTCATCAAGATTTCCAGATTGAGAGGCAGCTGGGTGGCTCAGTGGATTGAGAGCCAGGCCCAGAGATAGGAGGTTCTAGTTTCAAATTTTACCTTAGGCACGTCCTAGCCGTGTGACCTTGGACAAGTCACCTAACCCCCATTGCCTAGCCCTTACCACTTTTCTGCTTTAGAACCAATACCCAGTATTGATTCTAAGACAGAAGGTAAGGGTTTAAAAAAAAAAAAGAATTCCAGATGTGGGGAATTAATCCCCATTTATATTATACTTTAGCTACTAGCCCATTTGACCCTTACTTGGGCCTCAGCTCTTTCCCTGTCCTAACCTCCTAGCTAGAGCCCTTTGCTTCTGAGGGATGATGTTATTAATTCAGTAGGTCCTTTTTGTAAGAAAGGACATTATTCAATATGTAAGTGATAAAGAAGAAAGGAATCCCTTAGTACAGTGATGGGCAAACTATGGCCTACGGGCCAGATGCGGCCCCTTGAAATGTTCTATCTGGCCACTCAACATTATTCCTAATCTGACAAATACAATGAGTAGGATACAATACAATGAAACTGAGAAAGAGTTGCCTGAGAAAAAGACTTACATGAGCATTTCCTTTCCTTTGGCCACCTCTTTAAAAAGTTTGCCCATCACTGTGCTTAGTGTGTTTAATTTCTTTTTCTTTACTGTTTAGTTCAGTGATGGCAAACCTGTAACATGAATGTCAGCACTGACACATGTAGCCATTTTCGATGACACGCGACTGCCTGTGGCCTCATACAGAAAAGTATAGGGCTGCATGCCAAGGATGAAACATTTGCTGTTGTGTAGTGTAGACACTCTGTGCACTATAGATGACAATTCTATCTATATTAACTTATCTATTTTGGTTTATTAAATACAGTTATATATTACAATTATACATTTTTGTTATTTAAACTATAAATGTTGTGAAATTATGGTGTTTTTTCTCAAAGTGACCACCTGAGTTATGCTTGTTTTTTTGGCAAATTTTGACATACCAAACTCCAAAGGTTGCCCATCACTGCTTTAGTCCAACCCATTTGGAAACTCCCCTTTCTCCCCCTGTACCTGTTGTTTGTTGACATGAACTGTTTGTGTTTTATAGGCACGGCTGCAATACAGTCATTGCTAGCAGAAACCAGCAAAGGGTGACTGACGTGAGTGGGGTTCCCCTGACAGTTGGGACTTGTCTTCATTATCCTTTTTGATCAGTACATAATTTCTTAGGGGCTCAGTGTAGATATGGCACTATATTCCTGGATTGTTGATTAGCAGGTGGCCCATGGAAGGTCAAGGATAAGAATGTGATGCGGGAACTGCCTGACTGTTTCCTATTTATTGTGGAGTTTCAAAGCACTGTGACCCCAAACCTTGTTGCACATCCTTGGGTTCTTCCTTTCCCTCTTAATATTATTAACCATCCCTCTTAATATCAATCACATTTTTATTCTATTCCCTTTAATGTTATTAACTCATTTTTAAAGCTCACAAAGCATTTTCATCCTTATAGCCCTGACAGGTGAGTTATACAAACATTCCTGCCACTTTACTGATGAGAAAATTGAGGTTCATAGAAGTCAAATAGCTTGTCCTCAGCTACATTAAAGCTAATAAATGTCTAAATTTAGGTTAAAACTCAGGTCTCTTGACCTTCAAATCCAGTGATTCTCCCCCACCCCCGTTTCTTTAATTTTTATTGGGTTACTGGTATACTTTGTAGTGGCTGTGGAGTGTGTGTGGAAATATAAACTACTGAAGTCCTTTTAGTAGAAGAAAGCAGAAATGGGTCTTTTCCTTTCTTTCCCATAGCAGCCTTCAGGATGGAAAGGGAAATTTTTTTCCATAGAACTCAGTGTTCTGGGTGGTATCAAACTCACTTTAGCTTAGTGTAGCCTTTTTAGGTTACTAGCAGAGCCAGCAGTGAGTATTCTAGCTTCCTCTTTCCTAATCTCCTGACTCTTGTTTCTTCATGGGATGAAGAGTCTGACTTATAGAACTTTAACTTTACATGTATTACCTAAAGTCTATGAATTAGTCAAGTGTGGCTAGGCTACAGTTATCCTATTTTTCAGATGAGGGAACAGGTTTAGAGAGGTGGAGGAACTATAAGTCAGTGACAGAACCATGATATGAAGGCAAGTCTTTTGGCTCTTGTTCATTTTACTATTCCAAGCTCCCTCTTCTGTGTGTCACTGCTGGTACATTATGGTATGTGTAGAAATGAGAGGCCAGTGCCCAGATATGTTCTTTTCTGGTACAGGCTGCTAGGAAACTCATTGCTGCTACTGGTCAGCAGTGCCTTGCCCTGTCTCTGGATGTCCGAGAGCCTCACACCATTGCTGTAGCAGTAGATCTGGCTCTGAAGAAGTTTGGCAAGATTGACATTCTCATCAATGGTGAGTAACCAAAGAGGGAGAACAAAGGGCCTCAATCTTCAGTGAAACAAACTGAAGGAACATGGCCTTTTTAGCATGTGTCTACATAAGAGTATGAAATTATATATGAAATTTAGGGATCACTATATTTTTCAATTAAAAAAATTTTTTAAACCTTTACTTTCCATCTTAGAATCAATAACATGTTTTGGAGATTAAAGGACTTAACCAGGGCCACACAATAGGAAGTGTTTGAGATCAAATTTGAACTCACAACCTCTTGTCTCTAGGCCTGGCTGTCAATCCACTGAGCCAACCAGCTGCCCCCAGGGATCATTATATTTAGAACTTGAAAGAGATCTTAAGAGATTATCTAGTATAGCTTCCTTATTTTACAGAGAGGGAAACTGAGGTCCAAAGTCATATAGATATTAAATAGCAAAGTCAAGATTTGAACTTCAGGTCTTTAATCTTTCTATTTTACCATCCTGCCTTACAGGGTACCTAGGCCAAACTATACCTATATGAGAATTCCTTTGAAAATCTGTGGCCCCCATTGCCTAGCCCTTGGCACTCTTCTGCCTTAGAGCAATACACAGACAATACATAGTATTGATTCTAAGACAGAAGGTAAGATTTTTTAAGTCTGATTCTGTATTCTATATATCAGCTATCCTTCCTAACTTTGTGTCAGATTCATATTTGGTAATCATGGCTCCTTCAGTGATAAAAATTTTGAACACCTACTTAGGGTACTTTGGTAGAGACCAAGTTGACATCTATCCACTAATTATTACTCTTTGAGTCTAGTCAATTAATTGTGCCAGCTATTATTGTGCCAGGGGCAGCTGGGTGGCTCAGTGGATTGAGAGCCAGGCCTAGAGACTGAAGGTCCTAGGTTCAAGTCCGGCCTCAGACACTTCCAGCTGTGTGACCTTGGGCAAGTCACTTGACCCCTATTGCCCACCCTTACCACTCCTGGGCTAAGGACGGTCCCTAGCCCGGATGAAAAAGGAGGAGGGTTGGGCGTGTGGCTAGCAACCCCACCCTGTAAAAACTACATCTGCTAAAGAAACTGCAACCTAAAGTAGGGGCAGCTGGGCTAGCTCAGTGGCTTGAGAGCCAGGCCTAGAGACGAAAGGTCCTAGGTTCAAATCCGGGCTCAGACACTTCCCAGCTGGGTGACCCTGAGCGACCCATTGCCTACTGGTTGTGGCCCTATGCTCCTAGAATGGAGTCCCAGGATTAAAAAAATATATATATTTTACACTCTACCCTCTTTTTCCTTTAAAAATTTGTGTCTCCAGGCCTTTGGAGCCATATTTTTTCTCCAGAATTCATCAGAAATCACCAGTACTAGCTCAGCAACAGTAGTTGTGAGTTCTAGTTGTGATTTATATCACTCAATTCTGGTATTGTGAAATTAAGGGCACTGGCCAAGTCAAGTTAACAAGCAGTTTTTGGGGGCTGACTGTGTCCCAAAGAAAAGCAAGAACAGACCTAGCCCTCACCAAGTTCACAATCTGGGTGGGGAGGGGGAAACAACATGTGAACAAGTAAGTACACACAAGAAGTGTACAAAGTAGTTATAAGATTTTAATTTAAGCCAATACAGAATTTTTACTTGAGTTTCTGGCCCAAAATCCTGCCTTTGCTTTCCAGAAACTATTTATATTCCAGGTTTGGGTGGAAGATGGGAAATAGATCTGAGAGAATTGACCAGAAAGCATTTTGTTTTTACAGGACATGAACTCCCTCTGCTAGGGGCTCTCAATAGCTGTTCTGTGACTTACTATCTTTAGAGCAAAGGTTTTACCTTTTTTTGTGTAATGGATCCTTTTCATAGTCTGGGGAAGTCTTTGAACTTCTCAGAATAATGTTTTTAAATGCATAAAATAAACTGCATAGGTTTACAAAGGTAACCAAAAGTTAGTAAAATAAAGATGTATTTTTCCCCATTCTATTTCATGGACCCCTAAAATGAATATAGAGACCCCCTTGGGGATCTTCATATCTCAGGTTAAGAATCCCTCTCATTGAAGGTTACCTATGGGCACTGAGAGATTATTTGCTCAGTGTCAAATAGCAAGTATATGTCAGAACAGGGTCTTGAACTCAGGTCATTCAGCTTTTGAGGCTATTTCTTCTATCCACTGTTCCCATATTACCTCTCAGTATTTTTAAGTACCTGATTTGTACTCTTAATAAAGCAGAACCACCTTTTCTTATTTTGCTCAGATTTGTAAGATGGATCCTCAAGCAACTTTATTCTCCAGGAAATGATTTATTAATTTAATGATAGGTATCATCTCAATAGCCACCTTTCCTATTTTTTTCTATTTTTAAAATTTTTCACTGGCTTCATCCAGAGATGAGAATTCTTCCTGGTGTCTGGACCTAAATCTACAGGTCCATTTTCTTTGGGAGTAAATGTTTGTAGGATTATACCCAGTGTAAGTAAGATGCACAGATGGCAATACTGATAACTGGCCTTTGGGAGGGAGAACGTAGTTTGAAACAGGATTTTATTTCCTTGAAGATTTCGTGGTTATTATAATTACTATTGTAGTAGTAGCAGCAGTAATACAAATTATATTAGTCTAAATTATTATATAATTTTTTATTGACTTATCTTGTATTTATTTATTTGTATAATAAATATTGCATCTTTCCAGTAAAATCTGAGCTCCTTGAAGGTAGGGACTGTTTTTCTTTTTTGTCTTTGTAACCCCAGCACCAGCACCTCAAACATGTAGCACATAGAGCAAAAATGTTTGAACGAATACATAGTGTGCAGTGTATTTTATTCAGAGAGAAAAAGAGTCATAAAATAATGGGATTTAGAGCAAAGCTTTAGCCATACTATAACTCTGTAGTTTTTACATATTTTGCAGATGAGGAAACTGATTCTCAGATTAAGTGAATTTCCCAAGATTATCAGATAGCTGGGGATTAGTGCTCATACTTTCCAATTCCTCAAATGAGTGCTCTTTTCATTGAATCACACTTATCTAGAATGGGTCTAAAGGGCCAGCCACTTGGACCAAATGATACCTGAGTTACCCTGGTGGGCATCAAGGAAAGTGAGAGCATCTCTCTGGCTGTCTTCATGTGGCACCTTGCTATTTCTGGGGAAATTGCATCTTTGCTCCTCACTCATATACTTGCATTCATACTGTTCAGGTAGGTTAAGGAGTCAGTTTTTATTCCTGTCTTCTTTTCTTAAGATGTTCACCAAAAAATGTAATAAAAGACTGACAAGTTCATAGTAAAAGTCAAATAGGGATGAAAGACTAAGGAAGAGGAGATATTGATCTGGCAGGTTTAGGGATATGTTCCTTGAGGGATATCACACCTAAGTTGAGTGTTGGAAGATGAGAAAGACTTCCTTCCAGAAGGAATAAAGGGGACATGTTCCAGGCATGAGGTGTAGTTATTGTGAAGGTCTGGAGCTGGCAGATGGAGTGTCCTGTGTGAGGAAAGAGAAAAGGCCACTTTGACTGAATTGTAAGATTCAGATTAGGAAGGGGAGACTGAGCTTGAGTTTGGGGTCAGGTTGTAAAGGGCTTTAAAATCCAAATAAAGGAGGTTTCTATTATATCTCAGAGGCAATGGGAGCCCTTGGAACTCACTGAATAGGAATTTAATATTCATTAAATATGTTTGTCTAATAAATTTGAACTCAAGCCCTCCTGATTCCAGGTCTGGTTCTCTATCCATTATGCCACTTAGCTGCCCCTAAGTCTAATATTCTTTCCACTTTACTAGACTGCTTCACCCTAGCCTCTTTATTTTGTAGACTTTCTCTAGTCTTTGCCTTTGCAGAGGGAATATACCTAGTCATTTTAGGCTGGGCTTTTATGGAAATTTCAATTGCCCATCTTTGAATTTTCTCCAGCTCTATTTTGGCTTTCTTGAAATGTAGGGACTAAGTGAAGTCAAGTTAACAAGCATTTATTAGTGTCTTCTATATATGAGGCACTGAACTAGTCTCTGGAGATATAAAGAAAAGCAAAAAACAATCCCTGCCCTCAAGGAGGTTACAATCTAACGGGGAGAAAACACACAAAAAACTATGTACAAATAAGATGATTTATCTCCTCTATCTGGCTAAATCAGTCAGTCTATCTGGAGTGTCCCACACACATCCCATATAGCTACAGAAGAGATTGGAGATAATCTTAGAGGGAAGGCACTAAGATTAAAGAAGATTGGGGCAGGCTTCTTTCTGAAGGAAGGTGAGACTTTAAATGAGACTCAAGATAAGCCCAGAGGAAGATAGGAAGAGGGATAGAGACCCAGGCATGGGGGGGAGGGGGGTAGGACAGCCTGTGAAAACTTTGTGTATCTTGTTCGAGGAAGAGCCAGGAGGCCAATGTCACTGGATTACAGAATATTTGGGAGAGGATCAAGGTGTAAGAAGACTGGAAAGGGTAGGGGGTGGGGGGCAGGTTATGAAGGACATTTAAAAACCAAACAGAAGATTTTATGTTTAATCCTGGAGGTAATAGGGAGCCATTGGGATTCATTGAATGGGGTGGTGACATGGTCAGACTTGAATTTAAGGAAGATTGTTTTGAAAATTGAAAGGGATGAATAGGGTAACTAGATTATGTTGGGGGAGAGGTACTATGGATAATGAAGCATTATCAATATTGAACCTATATGTACCAAGTATTTCTAGCACTCAGATTTTTTAAAGGAAAAACTAAATGAGATACAGATGTGTTGAGATGGATTGTGAACCCAGCAGACTGGGAGGATGGAGTTGCCTTCCACTGTAACTAGGAAGTTGAGGGAAAGACAATGAGTTCAGTTTTGGATACATTGGGGCTAAGATGCATATCAGACAACCAGTGTGGGACTGGCCAAAAGGCAGTTGAAGAGGTTGACTGGATAAGATTTGACAATCATTTGCATAGAGATATTTGTCTGGTGAGATCACCAGACAACACAGAAGGATGAGAACCTGTGCTTTTCTCCCTTAGGTGCAGCAGGTAATTTTTTGTGTGCAGCCAGCACCATTTCCTTCAATGCTTACAAAACTGTGATTGAAATTGATACAATTGGTACCTTCAATGTCTCCAAAATCATCTTTGAGAAGTACTTCAAGGTAGGTTGTTGCCTACGTGTTACACGTTAGGGTCTCTAGGCAGTGTTGGCGAACCTTTTAGAGACCACCTGCCCAACTGCACCTTTAAGCTGCTTGTGAGTCCCTGGCATTACACCAGGCAGCAGAGGGAGGAAGTGCTCAAATTGGGCTGCTGGGTGGAGGGAAAGGGCATGTGAACATTGTCCTCAGGTGTAGTGGAGAGGGAGAACGGAGCAGCCCCCTCCAGTATGCCTGGGCACTTGTGCCATGTCTTCGCCAACATGGCTCTAGGGACTTCTTTGGCTTTTGCTCTTAACTTCTTTTCCTTCTATTTCAGAACCATGGTGGTGTGATCATTAACATCACTGCTACCCTGGACTACCGAGGGCAGGCACTCCAGGTTCATGCAGGCACTGCCAAGGCAGCTGTAGGTATGGCTGGCTACTTAGGAGGCTTTTCCTCCCTCTCATCCCACATTCTCTGGCTTTTCCCACCCATGACAACCATGGCATCACAATTCATGCAGTGTCCTAGCAGTTGTTTTTTTTTAAACCTTTACCTTCCATCTTAGAATTGATACTGTATATTGGTTCTGAGACAGAAGAACAGTAAGGGCTAGGCAATAGGGGTTAAGTGACTTGCCCAGGGTCACACAGTTAGGAAGTGTCTGAGGTCCGATTTGAACCCAAGACTTCTTGTCTCTAGGCCTGGCCTCCAAACCACTGAGCCACCCAGCTGCCCTAAATGTAGAGATCCAGCTCATACACAAAATTCTCATGTGGGTTTGAATCACTTCTGGAGGGAGGTTGGAAGCTGAAAAGTAATTGGTTAAGCTTATAGGCTAGAGGAATTGAGACATAGAAGGATCAGAGAAACAAGAAACACAGAGACAAGACATAGCATGGCGTCATCAGGTCAGCCTGTCAGCTTCTCCTCAGATGGTCAGAGAGAGATCATGAGTGAGCTGAACTGATTTTATTAAGGAAAGTAGCAATGGGGGTTACGGGATGTCAATCAAACAGGTGGTATGACAGAAATATTAGCGTAATATGGCAACCAATTACAAGATAAAGAAAAGGATACCAAGGCAGTGGTATAGCCAGTGCCCAGACAAGAAGCTCATTTGAAAGTCCTTCTTCCCTCCAGAGCACTGGCACCATCTCATTCAGATGTTGAGTGTATGTCTTTGACATTATGAAGAAGCTATTGAAATTGCTTGCCAGCCTTCCAGACTGCAGATCCCAGTAAAGGCTTGATTTTTAAGTTCCACAAAATTTAAGACCCAACCAGTTAAAGGATTCAGAAGTCAATCATGTGAAATATTAGAAATATATCCTTAAATCTGGTCCATCATGGTCCAAAGATCACAAGTACTTTGCTCATTAGTCAGCTTTTGAATACAACTTTAATACCTTCATGATTTGTTACAACTGAAACCCTACACTAAATACCTCCAAATTTAAAATTGGGGGGGCACTTCTTTGGGGGGGAACACTTTCTATAGTGCTTTAAGATTTTCAAAGCATATATTGTGATCTTATTTGATCCTCACAGCAGTGATCTGAGGTAGATACTGCAAGTATTATCCCAATTTTATTATATATGTACATAAAATTATGTATATTACATATACATAAAATTATTTATTATTAACCCAAAGAAACTGAGTGTTGGGAGGTTAAGTGACTTGCCTATATTCCTACAACTAGTTAAGTGTCAGGTGCCAGAACCCATATTTTCTTAACTTCAGTTTCAAAACCCTACTATATAAGGATTCTTCTAAAAGAAAAGGTTATTTTTTCATGCAATAACCTGAAGAACTTGGACAGTCCGACCCTCTTCAGCCAAGTCTGACTCTTTTTCTTTTTTTTATGCTATTCTCCCCATAACTCTGAGTAAGGAGTACACAGACCTTGTCTTTCTACCCTGACTTCTGTCCTGTGTATTGCTATGGAAGTAGCCCCTTCTCCCTTGCTTGCCCATTCCCTAAACTCCTTGAAGTGTTCTTGAAACTTCATTCATCTTTATATTTTTATCCGCTTGTAGATGCAATGACAAGGCATTTGGCTGTGGAGTGGGGTCACAACAATGTTCGAGTTAATAGCCTGGCTCCAGGCCCCATTAGTGGCACTGAAGGGATGCGTCGACTTGGTAAGTAAAGGCCATGGGAACAGCATCTCCCATTTTATTGAGTCTCCTCCAACTTATGGGCTTATCCACAATTGTGGAGAGGAAGAATGATATAGTTAAAAACTGAATGGGAAACCAGAGATCTGGGTTCAATTCCTGGCTTTGCCACTTCCTCAACATCTCGTTTTCTCTTCAATAAAATGAGGAGGTTAATGGTCTCAGATGTTCCTTTTACTGCAAAGGTCTTTTGATTCTCTAGGATATTCTAGGACCAACTGATCTGTCAAAGCCCAGTTTACCCAATATGAAAGGAATTGAGCAGGTACTCTTATCTTATTCTCTCTAGTGTGGGAGTTCTTAGCCTGGGGTCCAAGGATAAAGTTCAGGAGGTCTGTGAACTTGGATAGGAAAAAAATTATACCTTTCCCCCCTAACTTCTAACTGAAGTTTAGCCCTTGTTCCAATTCTGAATTTAAAAAAAAATTATTCTGAAAAGAGGTCCCATAAGCTACACCAAATTGCCAGAGTAAACCAGGACAGAAAAAAAGCTTTTAAAAACCCTTTATCTTAGTGCTATGTTCTTCCATTTTCCTGGAGATTTTCAGCTGGCAAAATACTGTTGTCCACTGCCCTTTAGTGTTTGTAGGCCCTGTACAGGTGAGTATTTTCTTTACCTTCTAGTCTTTAAATGTACTTCAATAAAAACCCAATCTTCTTGGGATGAATGGTGCAGGTCACCACCTTTCTATACCTCATATAGTGTAATATTGGATTTTCGGGTATGTCTTTCATATATCCTCCAGAGACAATATACCATATGTGTGGGAAGCCTTCCTCTCTTGTTCTTTTAATATTTATTGAATACCAGGGCAGTCCTGGCCAGTATTCTTTATTCTTGCTGCATGACCTATTTGCTTCCTTTTCTAGTCATTAAGTGTCCTTCATGAGTTTTTTTTTTAATGACACCTTTTCCATGGAAGTCACCTTTGGAAAGTCTATGAAATAGCTCTAGACTAGCTTCTAGAAAATTTCAGATATGTGACTTCTTTAAAGACTTTAACCATTTTTTGATTTAGTCACATAATTATTTTTCATCCCTTGATATTTAGCACTTGTTCTAGACATAATTCAGTATGGAATTTAAAAAAAAAACCCTTATCTTCTGTCTTAGTATCAATTCTAAGACAGAACAATGGTAAAGCCTAAACATTTGGGGTTAAGAGGCTTGCCCAGGATCATACAGCTAGGAAGTTCCTGAGGCCAGATTTGAACCCCTGTCCTCCTGACTCCAGGTCTGCTGTGCTATTTAGCTCCCCCAATATGGAATTGTTGACATCTAGAATTCTACCTTTGTATTTTTTTCTATTCCTCCCCATCCCCATGAATATTCTTTAGCCTGGTGAACACTTAACTTGAATCTCCTAACTCTTTCTCCTGTTTTTCATTTTTTAGGTACCCATCAACCCAACTGGGATAGAAATATTTTGGGAAGCCCTCTCCAGAGAGTGGGGAATAAGACTGAGATTGCCCACAGTGCACTGTTTTTGGCCAGCCCCTTATCATCCTTTGTGACAGGCACAACCCTGGTGGTGGATGGTGGGAGCTGGCTGACTTATGCCAACGATTTCATGAAGTTGTTGGCAATTGAAACCTTCCCTTCCAAACTCTAGGTGATGTACAGTCCTATTCTCTAGCCCTTCAGGTCCTTCTTATAGCAGACTGCCCCCATCATTGGTAGGAGAAAGTGACATGGTTTCTAGCAGTTTGTTGCTCTTTAGAGTGATGATAAGGTTGTTGTGGTTGGTTTGAGAGAGGAAATCTGGGGAGGCAATGGGATAGCAGTGGAAAGAGCCTTGGAGAGGGTTTCTAGAGAAGACCTGGATTTTAGTCTCAGTTCTGATCATAATGCACGTTTGACCTTGAGCAAGTCCTTTACCTTCCCATTTGCTTCCTCTATAAGATGAAATAGAGTCAAATTAGAATATGTCTATAGGTCCCTTCCAATGCTGACATTCTCTGGTTCTGTTTTTAAGATCTTTCTATCTCCACTCATTCATGTCTCTTAAGCCACCAAGTTCACTTAAAAGCGTTGATAAGATTTTCATGGATCTCAATGCCCTAAGCTTGTGTGTGTGTGTGTGTGTGTGTGTGTGTGTGTGTGTGTGTGTGTGTGTGTGTGTGTGTGTGTAATTGTGGGTAGAGAGTATGGAAGATAGTTTGTTGAACTGGTAGATCACTAGTAGGGAGAGGAGCCATAATAATACATTTAAAAAATTTTAACTCAAAGATATTTTATTTTTCCAGTTACATGTAATAACAAATTTTAACATATGTTCTCCAAAATTATAAGATACAAATTGTATCTCTCCTTCTCTTCCCTCCCCCATCTTGGTGATGATAAGCAATTTGATCTGTGTTATACATTTATTATCATGGAAAACATACTTCCATATTGGTCATTGTTGTAAGAAAATATTTATATAGAAACAAAACCCCCAAATAAAACCATAAATAAAGTAATGTGAAAAATAATATGCTTTGATCTTATTTAGACTCAAACAGTTCTTTCTTTGGAGGTGAATAACATTCTTTATCATAAGCCCTTCAGAATTGTCCTGGATCATTATATTGTTGAGTAGCTAAGTCTTTCATAGTTGATCATTATACAATATTGCAATTACTGGATACAATGTTCTCCTGGTTCTGTTTATTTCATTCTGCATCAGTTCATGTAGGTCTTTTATTTTTTGAAATCATCCGTTTCATTGTTTCTTATAGCATAATAATATTCTATCACCAACATATACCACAGTTTGTTCAGCTATTCCCCAATTGATGGACATCCCCTCAATTTCCAATTCTTTGCCACTACAAAAAGAACTCTATAAATATATTTGTACAAGTAAGACCCTTAGGCCCTTCCCCTTTTTTATGTTCTCTTTGGTATACAGATCTTGTAGTGGTATTATAGGATCAAAGGTCTGCAAGTTTTATAGCACTTTGGGCTATAAATATTATAAAATTTATAATTTATAATCATAAAATTATAAAATAATTCAAAATTGCTCTTTTCAGAATGGTTGTATTAGTTCACTAGTGTCCCAATTTTGCCATATCCACTTCAACATTTATAATTTTCTTTTACTATCATATTGGCCAATCTGATATATGTGAGGTAGTACCTTAGAATTTTAATTTGGATTTCTCTAATCGAGAGTGAATTAAAACATTGTTTTCATATAATTATTGATAGCTTTGATTTCTTCATCTGAAGATTGCTCATTCATATCCTTTTGATTGCCAATTGGGGAATGACTTGTATTCTTATAAAAATTTTGATTTACATCTCTATAAGTTTGAGAAATTAAACCTTTATCAGAGAAATTTGCTATTGATTTTTTCCCAGTTTATTGTTTCTCTTCTAATCTTGACCATATTGGTTTTGTTTGTACAAAACTTTTTAATTTAATATAAAATTAATAATTTTACATCTTATAATGCTATCACTTGTTTGATCATAAATTCTTCCCTTCTCCATAGATCTGCCAGGTAAACAATTCTACATTACCTATAAAGAGTGATACCATATCGAAATCATATACCCATTTTGACCTTATCTTGACAAAGCATGTGAGATATTGAGCTATACCTAGTTTCCGCCATACTGTTTCCCAGTTTTCTCAGCAGCATTTGTCAGATAGTAAGTTCTTAGTTCAAAGGCTGAGGTCTTTGGGTTTGTCTAACTCTAGGTTGTTAAGGCCATTTACCAGTGTGTCTTGTGTATCTAATCTATTCCATTGATCCACTGTTCTATTTCTTAGTCAGTACCAGACTGTTCTAAAGATTATTGCTTTATAATAGAACCATAATAATATTCATACTAGCATGCAGTTGTGTAGCCCTTTCTAGTTTACAAGGTTCTTTAGATGAGGCGAGTTAAGGTAGACAGTATATTTCTATTTTACCAATGAGGAAATTGAGGATTAGAGAGGAGAATGTTTTTTGCCCACAGTCACCTGCTAGTGATTGGAACCTAGGACTTAAACCCACATTTCCTTCCCTCAAGTACAGCCTGTTTTTCTACTATACCACACCCACTTCACTTTGAATTGGCAAATTATGTGTTGGGGTGAGAATGGGGAAACATTCCTTAATCTGTAGACTATCTTTTTCACAACATTCAGTGGCTAGGAACCACTGATTTTCTCTGTTCAATCTTAGATTCCATTTTTTGCTATGTCCTTTGGCCCTTGGTTCATGGATATTTGAGAAGAGGGGCTACTTCAGTTGAGTACTTACTGTTTTATAAAAGATGGCCCTTTTCCTTAGTCATTTTCATGGCTACTTATTAGTCATTACAGTTTAAATATCTAGAGTCCTTTTTTTCTTGCTAAAATTTGCCCTCTTGATTTCTCAGAAGGTTTATTGCACTTGCCACAAATTAACATTAAGTATTAATTAATGTTATATTAACAACATAATTCTGTATATATTTAATATCTTTGCAAGTTAGATTAGTTATTAAGCTAAAATAATAATATATCAATAGAACATTAATTTTAAATTAACATTAGGGTTTATTTTATTAATATAGTTATTGACATATTCAGATATCTCAAGGCATGCCAGCTAACAAAAATAGGGGATTATTACATAATAATAATTTACATAGGTGCTTTTTTACATAATAATTTACATAGCTGCTTTAAAGTTTGCAGACAGCTTTCATTCTCTCTCATTTGAACTTCTTTACAAGCCCTGTGAGACACATTCCACAGCAGAGGTATCAAACTTGTTGGGCTGCAGAACGCCCCAGTGCTACCAAAACCAGATTACAATGTAATTAGAAATGTTTAACAAAATAAACAAAAATATAATAATACAATGTAGATGAGGTTAATTTATGGTTTTCTAAGTCTTTATGCAGCAGCTAGGATAAGGATCTGTTACTTTTTCAGTCTGACACCATTTTGTAGATTATTATTTATCTCCTTTTTACAAATGAGGACATTGTGACCTAGAGAGGTGAAGGGCCTTGCTAACTAGTAAATACCTGGTTAAGGGCAGAATTTGAAAAAAAATTTCACTAATTCTGAAATTAACAAACACCCCAAAAAAGAACAGTTGCATATTTAAAGTAGAGGAGAAATAGAATATTATTTGCAAAAAAAAAATAATAATGCATGGGTGTTAAGTACAGCTTGCTTCTTTCTAAAGTTTTGACATGTTATTTCTAAACTTGTCCTTTTTGTCTCTTTTCTTTTGAGCTTCCTTCACTTCTCTTCTGTGTGTTTTTAAACATACTTCAGTGACCCTTTTCCTTCTTTTCTTTTGACAACCTTATTGCTAGTTTTCCCCTTAAATTTATCCCCCAAAATAAAAAATAAAAACAAGGTCGGTCCTTGGAACAAGTAAGCAAGCATAGTTAGGCAAAACAAATTCTCTTATTTGCTATATACAAAAATGTGATCTCCTTCTGCACCTTTAGTCTCTCACTGGAAGTGGAATTTGAACCTAGTTCCTCTTGACACTATGTCCAGCACTACCCACTCTTCGATGCTGCCTCTATGATCAGGTTGCATATGATATAACTCAGTCCCAGTGTATAAGAATACTGATTTCCCCATTCTGAATTAGAAAATGCTAGTTGAAGTGAGGTCTGGGAAATCAGACTCCTCACTCAGTTACTGACTTGCTGTGTGACACTGGATTAATTACTGCCCCTTTCTGTGCTTTATCTCTCATCTTTTTGAGGATCAGATCCAGGGTATGAAGGTGGCTGCACAAAAAAAGTTTTTGAACTGCTCAGCCAGGGACTCATTCCTGGAGATCTAGAAGCTCTTGCCAAGGTGGTGTACCCCACTAACAAATCTTGATGAGTTCTTAAAGGGGTACCTCCCACTCCCCTATCCCCCTTCAGCAAACCTTCAGTTGCAGTTCTTACTTTGAAGTCAACCTTTCCCTCTTTCTCCTCAAAATATTTTTAAAATCCCCACTAAGGGAACTGAGTGTGCATTTGTGTGTATTGCAGAGGGAGATGGTGAGAATTCCTTTGCTTTATTCTTATGTGATTCATTGTTGTGCCATTGATGAGGACTTGTCTACGCCCTCCTAAAAAAGGCTTCCCTCCATAGGCAAGGGAATGCTATGGCCCATAGGAAGGATAAGACTTACAAAGTTTGGCTCCTAAGGTAATTGAAGGAAGGAGTCCCTGGCCTTTGTGCTACCCTGCAGGGAGGCCTGGGCAGAACTGCTTGCTAGTTCACTCCCTAGGACAGGAGGAGTTAGGGTTTGTCTTGAGGATGATTGGTTATCCTAGGATGATGCTGAGCTAGTAACTCCTACTAACTTTCTTTCATCCTTCAAACAAGCCATAGATAACACTATGAGATATAAAATAATTTTGATTACATTAAATTAAAATCTTTATGCACAAACAAAAATAATGCAATCAAGATAAAAGACAAACAACAAACTTCCTTCCTTCCTTCCTTTCCTTTTTAACCCCTTATCTTCCATCTTAGAATCAATACTATGTATTGGTTCCAAGGCAGAAGAGTGGTAAGAGCTAGGCAATGGGGGTTAAGTGACTTGCCCAGGGTCACACAGCTAGGAAGTGTCTGAGGTCAAATTTGAACCTAGGACCCCCATCTCTAAGTCTGGCTCTCAATCCACTGAGTCACCCAGCTGCCCCCCACCTTCTCTTTCTATAGCCCTCTGGATGAGCAGAAGGCCCCTGTTACCCACAAACTCCTCAGGCACCACCAGAAGGACATTATGTCAGCCATTTGGCCTTAGGTTTCCAGCTGGATTGCAGAAGGAATATTTTGCTTCAGCCCTTCATATTCCTTAGTGTTCAGTGCTGAGTCCCTGCTTCTCTCCCCTTTGTCCTGGCTACCTCTGCCAGCCCTGCCTGGCTGAACTTGGTCACTCTGGAGCCCCAGTCCAGTGAAGTATACAAAATGTGGGTGGGCATTTCTTTTACTACTTCCCAGTCCCAGTTGACCTTCTATTTCCTTCTCACTTATGTCCTAGCTGCACAATGTAATGCTGGCATCTGTTAATATTTTTTACAGGTAACTACCCTGTTGAGATAAATGGAGGAAGACTCCTAGCTCAGACCTACTCTTTGATCCAGTGCTACAGCTTTCTTCCAGAAGTCTTTCCTGCCTTCTGCTCACCTTGATTCCCTCTGGTATGCTGAGCTATTTCCAGGCAAAGCTGTAGGGGGCTGAAAATCTAACAATCCTATTCCTCAGCCCTTCCACAGTCTTGGGGGTTTTCTGGCAGAAGAGCCCTGTGAATCTACAACTATTCTCTCCTTTCTAGTGGGCCCATTGCTGACACTACCAGACAGGTGATGGGAGCCTTTTTGTTTAGCAGCTTGTGAAATAATCATTTATTAGTGGGGTAGTACTTGATTGGGTTTAAGCAAACAAAACTTTTGCAAGTGACTATAAAATATTGGCCATCCAGTGAACATGTCACAAATAGATACTCAATAAATAAACCTGTATTTTGTGTGCCCTTAGAACAAAGGGCTCTTGCTGGAAAGATGTTAGCCTCCTCTCCCAACCTTTAGTGCCTACTTAACTGTGCTGGGAATATTGTTCAAAACTTGGATAGCAATAAGAATTTCATTTTTATTTGGGTTATCCTTGCCCTCCCTCTGAGGATAAATAGATTGACTGTGACCAAGTGACTGGCACACCAAAGGGACCAGAGCTTCAGGCTCCTTCCCCAATGTGGACTCACCCACTCCAGAGACCTAGGGTGAACTCTTGAATTTGTTTACTAATCTAAACAGTGGCCTTTCAGGTTTTTCTAGGCTTTCCTGATGAAGTGATGGTCTTTACCCCTTGGGGCGGGGAGGGAAGGATCATTAAACTAGACTTTATCCTAGACAAAAAGAAGAAAATTGAGGCTACTAATAATCCAGATCCAAGTCCCTCTTCTGTCTGAACTTGAATATTATTGCTTCAAATGTTCCCTTTGCTTAGTGAGGACTTGAGCTTTTTCTCTGGAAGGGGAGAGTAGGGCAGGAAGGAATGAAGTGCGACTGGATCTACCCTGACCTCCCAGGCTCACCTGCAGCACTTTCCCACCATTCAAACTCTGCTAGCTGAGAATTGCTTATTTCAAACTGTGACTTAATAATACACAGTGGTGTCTTATAAGGGCCTGAAGGAAGTGACATCTCTTGTTGGGCAGAATCCACCCCCTTCCAGGGGCATTCTAATAGCATATTAGCAGAGGCACCCCTCCTGGATTACATATCAGTTTTGCCAGGGGTTACTCCCATGCGCCTGGTAGATAGGAGGTGACAGCAACAGATAGGCCACTCTGACTCAAAGCTAATTGGGGCCAGGAGTTGGTATGGTGAAGGGTTAGCTGGGAGAGTGAGTGATTGCCTTAATTCCCTGTGATGCTGACTGCCTGAAACATAATAGGCCCAATCTCTTCAAATGCAGTGAACTTTTGATTATTCTGAGACCAGTTACCTAGACCATGAGTTCTTATTCCTCCAGCCTCCCACTGATTGCTATTTTCCTGCACATTAACACATCTACCATTGCCTGGGCAAGGACCTATAGAGCATGGAAATGGCCCTTTGATTTAATTACTTACAAACAGTTTAATATTGAAGCTATTAACTCCAAATGCATTTTGCAGCAATTTTGGAAGCTTTTTATTCATGCAATCCTATGTGAAAAACTCACCAAAGGGAACCAGAATTTATACTATTTGTTTAAATGAGGCCACTCACATGGGGTGGAGGTGGGGTGGAGATAGTTACAGATCCCTTTTCCCCTCTTTTCCCCAAGACTGTTCTACCATCATCTTCTGGCATGCTCTTTGTTCCCCTCTTGCTTCCTATTCCATAGTACGCACTATCCTCAGTGCTAGTAAGAGCAGACAGGTAATGGGGGTTTCATCCACCATGTGTCATTGTTCTTTGCTACCTTAATCCTGTGTTTTGCCAAGGGAAAAAATTTATTTTTTTGAGATTTTTTCCCCCTTGGTGCTTTACAGCACAACTTTCAAGAATAGGAAAACATATCCTTCTTTCTTCCTTTATGGTCAGTGGCTGAATTATGTCTCCCTGGGGTCTGGTGTTTTGTTTAGGAAGAGTTCAAAGTAACATAAATACATGTCTGAATATGCTGTTTTCCTCTGTATCCTGGTCATAGATGGAAGGAGAAGTTTGCAAAGAAACTTGAGACAGCCTTACATTTGTTTTAATTGTTTCCTGCAAAGAATAAAGTTTTGTTCTTGAAATTACTTAATGAATGTTCATCAAATGAAGAATGACCCCCCATCTTTTATTTGTTTAGACTTTCTTTCCCTAAGCTATTTTCTCTCTCTGTCTTTCCCTTTCCCTCTCTCTCCATCCCTCCTTCCTGCTCTGGCTTTTAAGTGTTTTATCCTCTGCCTTCAAGTATCCTCATAACATCCAGAATGGGTGATCAGACTATAACTACAAATGAAATTAATGGAAATCAAAGCAATAATGCAAAGGACAAAAATGGAAATCCAGCAGAATGACTCAGACCCAAGGGTGAACATAAGTAATCCAACTACAACACCCTATTTCTACTTTTCCCATATTTGCAATGAACTAAAACACCCATCAGTATGTGACTGCCCCTGGGCTCTTTTGTTGTTCCTTTGGCATCTTTGACAGCTATTCCCATCTGTCCCCTAACTAAAGATTCCTCCTTGTGGTCTCTAATTCCCTGGACCAGGCTTCACACTACATCTCCATCGCCAGCAACAAAATGTCTTTGTAGTAAAGTCAGCTTCCTAGGGGGACACAAAGGCAATTGATCCTAATTATAAAGGCTCTTATTATTTTTAATGCCCTTTTGTTTTGGACTTTCCTGATTTCTTCCCCTGAATTCCTAGCATCCCTCTTCTCTTAAGTTACAGCCACCTGGCCAAGCTCTCCCCCTCTCCCCCACAATTTAAGTATTAACTTCTTAAGAAGAGGAGAATTTGACAGAATCATAATCAGCATCCAAATGAGGAAACAAAAATTTATGGAAATTTGTGAATCTTTTGAGGAATATGACGACAACTCTTGTGGTTTCTTCACCTGGGAAATAGGCATAAGAATAACATTTTGTCCCTCACGGGAAATTGTAAAGTGTGGCAATCAGAGACCTACAATGCAATGCCTTTCCTCAGTAATAACTACAGCTAGAGTACAAGTAAAGCTGTGGTGGTGAAAGAATTCCTGTCCTTTGACTCTCTGTTGGTGTGTGAACATCAGACAACTATTCATAGTTCATAAGATCATCATAATAAGATGAAAGCAAACTTTTTGTTTTCTTTTATAATCCTTTAGTACTTTAGTGTTTGATTTGACTTGATAGAGGTAACTCGAGCTGAGATCAGACTATATGGCATAGTTGGAATGATGCTAGCATTGGAATCAAGAGGAATTGGGTTCAAATTCTGCTCCTTATTGCCTTTGTGACCTTGGACAAATTTTGTAATTTCTCTAGGTCTCAGTATCCCCATCTATAAAGTGAGAGAGCTGGATAGATGACGTCTCAGGACCCACTCAGCTCTGAATCAATGATTCTATGATTTGCTATAAGATAAATAATTAGTAAATAACATTAGTAAATAATAGGATATTAAATGAGACTAGCTGAAGAGAGAGGATTTTTATTTTTTAGTTGAAGATATGCAGAGGAAAGCTAGATAATCCAGTCATTGTTGGGCATTTTTGGCAATTTAGGTGCTTTGGCTGGATTGAATACCTAGACTAGTGTTGTTAAGTAGAAATGGGAGCCACTAAACTATACATAAGGATCCTTGAAGGCCTTGTCTTGACTTAGTTTTAAAATGTCATATGTATTTTTTTTATTTATTTTGTTAAGAATTTCCAAATTATATTTTAATCTGGTTCCAGCAGTATTGGAGAGTGTGGCATGCAGTGGGTTTGACACTTCTGGTCTCAGGCCTTTGGTCTAGAGCTTCCAGATGTTTTAGCCCTAACTTGAATCCCTTGAAAGTTCAACTGCAGTGCCTTCTTTCTGTGATTTTTACTTGGCACTGGATTTTGCACATAATAGGCCACAGTAAAGATTTGTTGAATGTAAACAAAAGAAGAAAATTCAGAGATATATGCTAGGTTGTAGGGAGCAACTATTTTGATTAAAAATTATTAGTTTGTATTCTACTTGCATGTTTAAGTACTGACCCCAGATGGCAGCACTGGACCTAAATAGCCTAAGAAATTCCTCCAGTTTCCAGTCATTTGGGGCTTTTTGCTTAAGGAAGTTTTGATCTCATTTGAGTAGTTAAATTTTGTAGGGAGTTACTGTCATGTAAGTCTACAGACCAATTAATCTTTCCCCGACAGTTCTGCTTATCAGAATAGAAATTCAGACAGTAGGGCATGAAAAAAACACTAGACAGAAAATCTGGGTTTCAGGCCTGGATCTTCCACTTAGCTGTGACTGGAGCAAGTTTTGGAACCAGTTTCCCCAACTGTAAAATGAGAGTAATACTCCCTGTCTTGTACCTTGCATTGTTGTAGTGGCCACATAGACTAGGATAAGAATAGGGACAGGACTGGGCTTTCATGGATAAGAGAGAACTCTTGGGTGAGGAAACTCCCTCTACCAACCCAGGTTTGCACTTTCTCTACAATAGAGTCTTTTTTTTTTTTTTTTAAACCCTTACCTTCCACCTTGGAATCAATACTGTGTATTAGTTCCAAGGCAGAAGAGTGGTAAGGGCTAGGCAGTGGGGGTTAAGTGACTTGCCCAGGGTCACACAGCCAGGAAATGTCTGAGGTCAAATTTGAACCCAGGACCTTTTGTCTCTGGGCCTGGCTCTCAATCCACTGAGCCACCCCGCTGCCCCCTACAATATTGTCTTAGAGAGTCACCCAGAACCCTCTAAACAGAGGTTTAGGTCACACAGGTAGGACGTGTGGGACTTAAAATCACGAACTCAGGCCTTCCTAGCTCTGTAAAAGCCTTTATAAATAATAACTATATGACTGTGAAGTGAGAATCCGAGGATGTGATTGTAGTTTAGGTTCATAAACAGTTTCATCATCAACTTGCAGGACATTTGCCTAAGGTCACAAAGCTAGTGAGCGGTAGTGCCGGAGCTTGTCAGAGCCAGTGTCCTGGCCATTCTAGGGCACTTCCAGGTCCTGAGATAGCGAATACTAATCCTGGAGTAGGAGTGAGCGGCGACCACGGACAGCCCCTGTGCTCCTCTGGTACCTACAGAGCTGGAAGAGCTCCAGGAAGGCCTTCAGCATGCAGGGTGGACGCCGCTGTGGAAAATTGATGGGGAGACACGAATGAGTCACCCCAGGCAGGCATGGGTGGGTTGCAGTGTGCGTTCGTGGAAGCAATACTTAATGCTGACAAGATCACAGATCCTTTGGCATGTAAAGTGTAATAATAGTAATAATAGGTGGCATCAGAGTTAAGAAGCTCTGGCTTCAAATCCTGCCTCTTGCCCACGTCGGTTGGGTGACTGGGCAGATCACTTAATTTTTTAGTGCCTCAAGCAAGTCTACCAACGCAGGTTTGCACTTTCTCTACAATATAGTCTTTTTTTTTTTTAAACCCTTACCTTCTATCTTGGAATCAATACTGGGTATTAGTTCCAAGGCAGAAGAATGGTAAGGGCTAGGCAATGGGGGTTAAGTGACTTGCCCAGGGTCACACAGCTGGGAAGTGTGAACTTCTTAAGTGATAAAGCAGGCGGCTGCACTGCCCTGGTAGAGGGACTTTTCTCCCCGAGAATCCCCCAAGCCAATGAAATCCCAAGTCCAGTCCAAAAAAAAAATCTCATCGGCAGCAGTATTGCTATGGCCGTAGCTCGACTGAATCTTTCCCCGGGGTGCTTTTGATACGATAGATGCCATGCAATGGCCAGTCAGAAACATCTGTGACGTCCCGTTCTAATGGTTAGCGTGGATTTTCCCGGACTAGAAACAGAGACACGTGCTGGGAGAGGCCCGTTTCGAGGAGGCCTCGATAAACACTGAAGCCAAACAGCGATGGGTAGTTTTCAATCAGGCTGGCAGTGGCTGCCTGGGTTTTGCTACTGCAGCTTTCTAAGGACTATTTTGGGAACAGGACCACATCCAGGTGGGACTGTGCTAAGGGATTTTATTTTTGAATTTGTTGTACTTGTGACTTAGCTCTCCATCTTCTCATCACACATACGGTTTTATGTCTCTGTTGTCACCCCTGATAAGCAGTAAAAGTGGTGGGTTGGTAAAGGCTGCTGATGCTTCAAGAATAAGGGACAGAGATTTCAATACAATGTAGTACACCTTAGCTGCCATTCTGAGGGGTTTCTGAAGCCCTTTGATAAGCTTTTTGGTACCTTGGGTGGAGTCCTGCCCTGTAATCAGGAAGATCAGAGTTCAAATTTGCCTACAGACACTGATCAGCTGTGTGACCCTGGATGAGTCCCTTAACCTCTGTCTCAGTTTCTTCATCTATAAAATGCATCTACTCCCCAGAGTTATATCAAATGCAATAATAATCCTTGTAAACCATTAATATTTGTGAATCTTTGAGCTCTATATAGAGGTTATTATCATTGTTGTCATTATTATTATTTTCAGTAGCTTGCAGGGGTTGGCTTTGACGTCTTTTTTCAGGAAGAATAGTGGTTGCTTATTAGACTTTTAAAGGGAGGCTTTGGGTTTCTTATGTCTAATTTCTGGTAATCAGCTAAAGCCCAGTTATGTGGGCCCTGGTAGTTAGGGATAGTTGCCAAGAACCACACAGAGGGAGGTTTAGGTTGATCAAAAACCCTAATACGTAAGTTAGTAGTGGATTTAGGCAAGATTCCAGGGCCTCTGCTTAGGAAGAATGCTCAGTACCTGGGTGGGGCGCTCTGTCCATAAAAGCTAGTGATCCATGATTCATCCGAACCCAGGACAGACTTCACAAGAAGGCCCCAGTATTCCTTTGACTCCTGAGTCTGGGGAAAGTACTAACCAAGAAGTGTTTTTGTTTTTTTTTTCTTTTTCTTCTTTATATCAAACAGAGAAATAGCAAATATAGACCAGACTCTCTTGGCTGAGCTTACCACTACTCCCTCTGCCTGGAATGTATTTTCTTCTCATCCAGTGATCTAAATCCTTCCCATCCTTAAGATTCCAGCTTAAATCCCATCTCCTTAATTAAAACAAAACAAAACAAAACAAAACAAAACAAAACAAAAACCAAAACCTTTCTGTGCCTCAGAATCCCATGTTGATTCCACTTTCTATATTTTTAGTCTCCACACCTCATTTTTACCCTAAAATATTTTCCTTCTTTAATTTTCACATGTGTATACCCTGTCTCTCCCTTGACATGTTAAGCTTTTCAAGAACAAGAACCTGCCTGAAATCTCTTTTTGTATCCTATACAACACCTAAATGGTACACAATAGGTGTTTGAATACATTTTGAACTGAAAAATTAGAGTTGTGAAGAATACTACTGCACCAAAAGAAATGATGAGCAAGGGGGTAGCTGGGTAGCTCAGTGGCCTGAGAGCCAGGCCTAGAGATGGGAGGTCCTAGGTTCAAATCTGGCCTTGGACACTTTTCAGCTGTGTGACCCTGGGCAAGTCACTTAACCCCCATTGCCTAGCCCTTATCACTCTTCTGCCTTGGAGCCAATACACAGTATTGACTCCAAGATGGAAGGTAAAGGTTTAAAAAAAAAAAGAAATGATAAGCAAGTTAATTTAAAAAATAGAAAGAATTATAGGAAATTATGACGTTTAATGAGCAAAATCAAGAGAACATTTTATATAGCAACAGAAATACTATTTGAAGAATGACTTGTGTTTGTCTACCTCCAGAGAAAGAACTGATAAATAGAAACAAGCAAGACATAGTTTTATATATACATATATATATATTTTTCAAACGATGCCTTCTCTAATGAGGGGAGGGGAAAGAGGAAGGGAGTGAGGAAATATGAAGCAGAAGCTTTGACCACAGGCCAAAAATTAACACTCCCCAACCCCAGCCACTCCCATTCCCCACCCCAACACATATACATTATTCCTCTGAAAGTCATGTTACCTCCACTCACTTTCAAAAATCAGGCATTATGGCGCAACTAGGTGATCAGTGACCAGTTATCTTTTTGGCTGAATTTACTCAGGCCTGGAGACAGGAGCCTCAGACACTTCCTAGCTGTGTGACCCTGGGCAAGTCACTTAACCCAAATTGCCTAGCCCATGCTGCTCTTCTGCCTTAGAATCGATATTTTGTATTGATTCAAAGACAGAAGGGCAGAGCTTAAAAAAAAGAAAAGAATCAGTCATTCTTAGCTAGAGCTGGACATGGTTCTTTGGCTATGGGAGGAGAAACTCTGAGCAACTCTGACCTTCGAGAAGGATTCAATCAGAAGAGGCATATCCTGGCTTAACATGAACTTCCTTGTGGCTCCAGGCAACTAGGCATAATGCTTTTGCTCATTTATTATAACTCCCTCGTTTATCCTCTCTTTTAGGTCTGATTCTCAAAGAGCCATCATGAGCTCAGCCAGTTGAAAAAAAAATGTTAATTTTTTGGCAAAGTAACTCCCGTTCTGTATTTCTAAGTAATGCATCTCTATTGGTTTAACTCTTGCCATTAGTAAATGTGTATCAGATGCTGCCTCTAGAAATGACTTAAGTTAAATGTTAAACACATTCCATTTCTGGCTAAATCCAGTAAATGGAAAATTCCAGTTTGTGCTTAGAACATATATTCAATCCAATCCAACATTTTAAAGCACCTTCTTTGCTCAGAGCACTAAATTGGCTAGTGGGGGGAGGATACAAGGTTTATTTAAGATAGTTTTTGCCCTCGGGGATCTTACAATTTTTTTAGGATTTGAGATATACAGGTAACTATAATGTAAAATAATATATGATGAGTTCTTGAGTTGGATAAAAGTGAGATGGATTAAAAAAAGAAGAGAAACATTACTATTAGCCATGGGGATGAGAAAAGGCTTTGTTTGGGAGGGGATATTTCACAGGATCTTAGAATTTAGAACTAGGAGGAACCTTAGAAGTTTGATTTACTGACCTTATTTTATTGATAAAGAAATTGGTTGAGGAAGGGGAAATAGCATACCTAGAGTTAAACAGGTGATAACAGAGCCAGGATTTGAACCTAAGTTTTCTCATTCTAAATCCAGTACTTTTTCCTTGTTGGGCTGTAAAGGATAGATAGGAATTCAACAGATGGAATTGGGGTGGGCAGAGTAGAAATTCCAGGTAAATAGTATGAGCCAAGTTATGGAGGAGAACAACTATAGGAAATGCCCAGGGGATAGTAAATAGTCCAGTTTGACTAGTGTTAAAATTATATGGAAAGGTGGCATCAGATCATGGAAGAACTTAATTGCTGGGTTGAGTTCGAACTTTACTGGAGCCATTTGCCTCACTGAGCAAAAGAATCGACATAACCAGATCTATGCATAAGGAAAATTTAGTCTAGAAGTGGATATGAAGAAGGGATTAGAGAGAGGAAAATGTGGAGAATGGTAAAGGCTAGGCAATGGGGGTCAAGTGACTTGCCCAGGGTCACACAACTAGGAAGTGTCTGAGGCCAAATTTGAACCCAGGCCCTCCTGTCTTTAGGCCTGGCTCTCAATACACTAAACCATCCAGCTGCCTTCAAAGCTAAAGAGAGGAAAGTAAAGAGGGCTAAGGACTGAACCTTGGGAAACATTCCTATCAACCCATTAAGGGGCCAGGAAGAAAACTAGAAAAAAGAAGGAACTCTTAGAGAGTTGGAAGAACCAGAAAAAGATGGTGTCTTTGAAAGGCTAAAGAAGAGACTCTCCAGACAGACATGCAATTTATCAAAGCGTTTAGAGAAGTCATCATCCAATGACTGGACTGGATTAGTGGGAGGACATGGTGACTTATGAAAGAACAGTTTCAGCTGAGTGATGGGGACAGAAAATTTAATAGCCGAGGGTTGAAGTTAGGTAAGGAAGTTGAGGGATTGGGTTTGTACAACATTTTCAAGAAGTTTGCTCCTGAAGGAGAAGGAAAATGGGATACTAGGTGGAGTGGTTAGAAAGATCAAAGACTTTTTTTTTTAAAGGAGAGAGATTAGAGCATGAAGAATATGGAAGGAACCCATATTCACTTCAATAAAAATGTATGATTATTAAGTGCCAACTATGTGTAAGAGACTTTGTTATGCACTGAAAGTAAAGACAAAAAGAAAAAATATAGCCCTTGTCCTCGAATATCTTACATTCTCTTTGAGAGTGGGGATACATCCTATATTCAAATATAGAGGGTACACAAAGGAATACAATGTCATTTCGAGGGTGGGGTGTTAATAAATGGGAGAATCACTGAAAGGCCTTATGTAGTAGACAGCAGGCTGAGCTTTGTTTTGAAGGAAACTTGAGATTCTTAGTGGTCAAGATAAGGAGAAAGCATAGTCCAGTTATGGGAAGACCACGAGACCAAAGGCATATAAGCAGCTTCCTTTGTGCCCTGGGTATTATAGAGTGAGATCCCTAGCTTATCAGCTACAGGAAGACTGTAACCCCCCCAACATGAATTCTAACAGAACATATGCTCCTTGAGGGAGGCCATTATTTCATTTCCTTGGGTCCTCAGGGCTTAACACAGTGCTTTAGATGGATTAGGTGCTTAATGTTTGTAGAATTCATTGGAATCTAAAATAATAAAGGGGAAAAAAAGCCCTTCACTGTGATCCAATCTGGTCTTTTTCTCTTAAAATCAGATTCACCAAAGCAGGTAGCAAACATAATACAATTGTTACTGCCAGAGAAGGCCAAGATCTGAACTATATCAGTCATCCACGTGGTACTTACTGAGGGGGAAGCTCTCACCCCAGCCCTGAAACATAAACCTGCTGTTTAAAAAAAAAACGCTTCTTTCTTGTTGTCGTGGGAACCAGCCCATTAATTGCATCAAAGACTTAAACGTGCTTTTGTGACATGGCTGCTGAGAAAACTGATTGGAGAAAATCATCACTTTGGGTAGTGAGGGTTGCTGAGGGGGAAGGCAGAGGCAGTAATGAGAACATTCGAAATACTACAGAGGCCATATGGCCTATTCTTTTGAACCTCTGCTTTTCCTCTAAAAATGAAAATAATTATTAATATGGAATGCCTGAACTTTGAGGACTGCCTTCATTGAAGATAATATTGAGGACCAGCAAATAACATATCTCTCTTACCTCTGAAGACTGATGGTGAAACTTAGAAGGGAAGGTGAGGTTAGGGAAATAAATGTATTTAGTGCAGAGGTCAGAATGCTTTGGCTCTGAATGCTTACATAGTACCCCTTCCCTGAAGCATTCTGGATTTCTTCAACTAGAATCAATTTCTCCTTCATCTGCATTTTGTTGTTAGTTTCAGGGTTTTTGGTTAATATATATTTTATAAGACCTACATTTCCTTAGATTCCCTCTCTTTTCCCCTTCCCAGAGATCCATCCTTTAAAATGAAGAATAAAAAAGAGGGAAAAAAACTCAGTTCGGCAAAACTAACCAACACACTGAACAAAACTGATATTTTCAAGACTCCACACCCACGGCCCCACACTTTGGCAAAGGAAGGAGGGCAAGGCATTTTTCAGTCTCTTCTTTGGGGCGAGGCTTGGCAATTAGAAATTTCATAGTGTCCAATTCTAACTATTTCATTGTTAATCCTCATTTGCTTTCACAGAACTTATATACGTACTCTAATTTGCACCGTATTTGTCTGAAACTATACTTATCTCATGTCCTACTGCTTAGATTGTAAGTTGCTAGTTGCCTGACTGACATCATCTTGATATCTCCTCTACATCTAGCACTGTATTATAGGTAACAAGCATTTAATAAAATGTTTGTTGAATGAATGAAAGCAACTATAAATGGCATTTTCCCATGATGTCTATCATAGGTGCCTCTTTTCTCACTCTTTTCCCTCTCTTCTCATCCCTCTTTTTCTTTTGTTCCACTCATATTATTTTTCTTTCTCCTGCTTATGCTTTTAGTCTACCAGAGACACTCAAAGAAAAAGCTTAGTTTCACCAGGACTAAAGAGATTGCTGATGTCTAATATGGTTAGTCTATGTACTTTCTCACAGCTGGTAGCTGAGAGTTTACAATTTGCAATCCCTACATGTATTGCGACAGTCAGCCTGTGACTCAAGCCTGGCAGCCAGTGATAGTCAGCTTGTCCAAGCCAAAAGGCAGGGTAATTAGTTTAATGTAACTGAGAATGGCAATGTGTAGATCTAGTGTATTTCCTTGGAATGAGGAATCTGGACTAAAGGCTTAGTTAAGGAATAAATGACAGAAATTTGGGGACCTTTATTCAGAAATTGTGCTTTGGGGAGAGCATCTTGACTGCTTGAAGTATTCAAGGGATAATTGTCTATCTCAATCAGTACATAAATTCCTGTTTCCATGGAACCTGTTCTGATTAAGCCGGAATAATGACATAACATTATAGTAAAGGACATTGTAAGGCAGAATGAAAGGTAACAAAATGAAAAGAATGTTCACCATTCATTTATTTTTTGTTTTTGTTTTTTTTAACCCTTAGCTTCTGTGTATTGGCTTATGGGTGGAAGAGTGGTAAGGGTGGGCAATGGGGGTCAAGTGACTTGCCCAGGGTCACACAGCTGGGAAGTGTCCAAGGCCAGATTTGAACCTAGGACTTCCCGTCTCTAGGCCTGACTCTCAATCCACTGAGCTACCCAGCTGCTCCCTCACCATTCATTTCTTAATGTTACCTTCTTCCTGGTTTCCAGGAGCAAAGGCTATGGATTAATTTCCTATCCTGTATTTCCAACACAAGATAGAGAGATTCAGGGAGTTTCCCTCATGGCATGGCCTGTTAAAAAGACTGGTATCTAGAAGTGACTTTCTGTTTGCTTCCTTCTCTAATTCTCTCTTTCTTCCCTGCTCCTCTCAGGTCTTTCTCCAACTCTTCTCTTTGGATATTTTTCCTTCTCTTTTCTGGCAGTGTCCTCCCCACCTCCATTCCCCTTTCTACCACCTATCCTACTTGGGAATGCTAACTCCAGCATGGTTTGCTGGTGGGAAATATTCCTCTTTCTCTCATGTTCTGTTGCCCAGATTTTCAATCCAGACTTTGGGAAATTCCCACCCACCTTTCAAACTGGGCTTGATGAAAACTGCTGCATTTTGCAGATGATTCTGGGATACATAATTTCCAAAGGAAACATGGGATAGACATACACCAGCTTAAACACAGTTCACAAAATAGCTCTTCAGAGCAGTAAATTTTTTTTTTCCTCCAGGGCCAGGGAAACTGCTGGGTCATTTGTATTGGTAAATGAAATAGCCACCTACAAAAATGAGCATCTTCCTTAATCCCACCACAACCCTAATAATTCTATTGGTCTCAAGCTTTTGCTGGGACCAACATGCTCTATTTTTTTTTTCTATTTATGCAAGTAGAACTTAGGAAATGGTAGGAATAGAAAAGTATGACAAAATATACCTTATTGTGGCTCTAACTCCTCACATTTTTCTCTACTGAGAAAAAGTAGGCAGCTTGGTGGTGTGTTATTGGAAATTTTGGGGTCTCTGGACTTGTACTTTCTTTTTGCGATCTGTTCACCATGGAGGCGGCAGGCAAGACGTGAGGTTTTTTAAACTGACTCAGCATGGCACATGGCTTAATTTTTCTAATGGCTACCAATAAATCTTTTAAAATTGTAATATTTTTAAAGCTAACCTTTTATATTCATTTGATTTTTTACAGTGGTACAGTAGATAAGAGTTCTGGGCCTAGAGTTAGGAAGACCTGAGTTTGAATTTAATCTCAGACCCCCCTTACTAATTGTTACTCTAGGTAAGTCACTTGTTTATCTCAGTTTCCTCAACTATAAATGAAGATAATAATAGCATCTATTTTGCAGGATTGTTGAGAGGATCAGATGATTATAATAATTATAGAATAAAAGTGTTTCATACAGAGCCTGGTACTATACAGGTGTGTATCATTGAGGACAAAGAACACTAGGCTTGGGTTAGAGGACTTAGGATCAAATCCTAGCTATACTACTTATTTTCCTCTTGAACATGAACAAGTCACCCTACTACTCCAGGTGCCAGTTTTTTCATCTATAAAAGGAGGAGGTTAGACTAGGTCAGTGATGGGCAACCTTTTGAGCTTGGTGTGTCAAAATTTGCCAAAAAATTGAGCATAACTCGGGTGGTATGCCACTTTGAGAAAAAAACCATAATTTCTTGATATTTATAGTTTAAATAACAAAAACATATAATTGTAATATATAACTGTATTTAATAAACCAAATAGGTAAATTAACATAGGTAGAATCATCATCTATAGTGCACAGAGTGTCTGCACTACACTATAGCAAATGTTTCATCCTCGGCATGTGGCCCCATACTTCTCTGTCATCGAAAATGGCTATGCATGTCAGTGCTGACATACATGTCATAGGTTTGTCATCACCAGACTAGATGGTCTTTAAGGTTTCTCCCAGCTCTTCATTTATAATCCTATCTATTGAGATTCTTTCCCTTAACAGTATTCTTTGTTATTAAACCTTAGTTTCAGTAAAGAATAAGTCAACTTGGAAGAGAAATTGAAGTCTGAGCTAAGAAAACCTTTGGAACAGAATGAAACGGAAGATGAAATGACTAGACTTTGTGCTTTTCTTCTCCTTTATTCCATCTCATTCAATAATAATTAATAATTTATTAAGCACCTACTATTCTCCAGGCATTGTGCTAAATCCTGGGGATGCAAAGAGTGGCAAAAAGCAGTCTCTGTCCTCAAGGAACTCACCCTCCAATGGGGGAGACAAGTAAACAAATATATGCAAACAACCGATATGTTTCTAAAGTTCAGTTATTTCATTCTAGTTTTATGACTTTTGGTCAATCACTTTTCTTGTTCTGGGCTTCAGTTTCTCATCTAGAAAAGGAGATATAAGAGGACTGATGTGTGTATGTGTTTGGGCAGTGTGTGTGTGTGTGTGTGTGTGTGTGTGTGTGTGTGTGTGAGTGCTCATCTGATCAAACCTGATGACTGATGAATTGCAGAGTGGTGGGCCTTTGTTTGATACTTGGAGAGTCTTCCTTTCGAAGGTGTGTACATGTCCAATGGCCCTTCATACCACTAAGAATAGTAAGGTCATCTCTAGAGAAGCTTCTGGTTACCTTGATGAGCTTACAGACTTACTTTTGTTTGGGACTTTTGATTCTATCTTACAGTGGAGAGAATAGAAATAACTTACTGCTCCCTGAATGATGTCTTTTCAGTGATTTTAGATGATTTGGTTGCCTCAGACATCTATAGGATGGATTATTGAGGGAGAAGCTACTCTTTTTTTTTTTTTTTTTAAACCCTTACCTTCTATTTTGGAATCAATCCTGTGTATTGGTTCCAAGGCAGAAGAGTGGTAAGGACTAGGCAATGGGGGTTAAGTGACTTGCCCAGGGTCACACAGCTGGGAAGTGTCTGAGGTCAAATTTGAACCTAGGACCTCCCATCTCCAGGCCTGGCTCTCAGTCCACTGAGCTACCCAGCTGCCCCCAGAAGCTACCCTTTTGTGCTTGCCTGAAAAAGGGAGTTTTCAAGCTCCGTCTTAGGCCTTCTCCCCTTTGGTCCTTTCCCTTTTTCTTTTTAAATTTTCTCTTTTTTTAATTATGAATTTAACAATCATTTTTTAAAAATACAAGCATTCCTCTGGTATTTAAAGCTCTTCACAATCTGGCTGCTTTTTATCTTTCTAGTCTTTTAAAAATATTTTTTATTCTTTTTCATTTGACAAGAATATATTTTCTCTCTCCACCTCTCTCCCACCCAATTTTAAAAAAGATATTAAAAGGAAAACAAATCACTTATAAAGAATACTCATAGTCCGGTAAAACAAATTCCCACATTGGACATTTAAAAAATGTTTTATATTCTGCATCACTAGTTCATCTGACAAGAGATGGCTGTCATTCTTTTTTATCTTTTTTTTTTATTGTAACTGGTCATTTCATTGATCAGACTTCCATCTTTCAAAGTTGTCTTTAGAATGTTGTTATTGTATAAAGTGCTTTCCAGGTTCTGCTCACTTCACAGTTCATAGAAAATTGTTGCAAAGGTTTCTTTTTCCTCCTTCAGTTAATGGTTTCCCATCTAAGCTTGGCAGCATTCAATCAATATTTTTCTTAACCTTAATTTTATTTTGTTAATTGATGAAAATACCCCTTCTTTCCCTCTCATCTTCTCCGCACCCAATTGAAAAAGAAAAACAAATTGCAACAACTGCATAGTCAAGCAAAACAAGTTCCTAAATAGACTATGTCCAAATGCATACATACACATGTACATGGACACACACACAAATGCCTCAGTCCACATCCTGAGCCCCTATCATCATCTCTCTTATCAGTAGATTTTTTCATCGTGAACCCATAACTGTGGGCTTGCCTCTGATTAGAAGTCCAGGAGACTATTAGACATTGTGACTCTCAGCTAGCTGGATAGATCTGCTGGATTTAATCAATCAATAAACATTTATTAAGCACTTTCTTTGTGCCAGGCACTACGCTAAGTCTTAGTTTAGAGCTACAGAACTGTAGGTTTTCCATTAACCTGGGCTTCTTGTTATGGCTATTCTACCACAGATTTCAAACTGGTTTAGGGGCTAGACCTGAGATTCTATTCTAATCCTCTGCTCAGAGCCACCTAGCTGCTGATTGCTTTTTTTTCCCTTTTTTTTAAACCCTTAACTTCTGTGTATTGGCTTCTAGGTGGAAGAGTGGTAAGGGTGGGCAATGGGGGTCAAGTGACTTGCCCAGGGTCACACAGCCGGAAAGTGTCTGAGGTCATATTTGAACCTGGGACCTCCCGTCTCTAGGCCTAACTGTCAATCCTCTGAGCTACTCAGCTGCCCCTGTTGCTTGCTTTTGATCTTGCTCCTCTTTCAAGATGTTGTCTAGTGCTTGCAAAATTTCTGTCCTGGACTGCAAACCCTAGGCACAGATCCCGGGCTTCATCCATTTTAGGTCTATGACCTGGTAGTGGGTGGTGTGGAAAATTACTATTGAATTGTGATATTGAATCGATTTCCCCCAAGAATGGTTTGATTTTAAAACTCTCTCTCTCCTCTAGGCTTCGAAACTAAGTTGGGTCATTCCTTGTCTAGAATTTTGGCCTCTGTTAAAGATTTTGTCCTATCACTGGGATGGCTTCCGTTACACGTAGGGTGGGGACCTGCTCTTTATCTATCTATAAACAAAAACTCTCTTAGGCAATGAAGTCAGGCGGCTCCAGCTGCCATGGCGGACCAGCACCATGAAAATTGTTGAAATCCTCCTAAGCCCCGCCTCTTCCTGTGACGAAGTGGTGAGGGAGGGATCGAGGTCTCTGAGGTCACTTCCTCAATGCCCGGTTTCCAATCAGAGAAATGCAGGGGTGGGACTGAATAATGACATCGGAAGAGATATATACATTGACTTGCTCAATGGGAAGTGGGACTCTTCTCTCCGTAGTCTTAGCGGCTGTCATTTATGCCTCTTTCTCTTGGACTCTGGCTTCTTACCCACTCAAGTTCTGTGGCGTCTGTTTAGAGTCCACTAGGTAGTTAGAAATCTTGAGCGGCTGATTAATAAATTAAATTTAACGTGTACAGCCTCCAGAGAAATTCATTACAGTAATGAGCAACTGAGCTGCCAATTAGCAACTATTCTTGCTACATTTGTTGTTGTTATTGCTCTTCATACAAGGTCACCTCTTCTATGCCAGATCTGGGGCTTTTTCTCGCCCTAGATTGGGTAGTTTATTTATCTATGGGCTAATGGGTACAGTAGATAGAGTGCCAGGCCTAGGGTCAGGAAAATCTGAGTTCAAATCCAGCCTCAGATACTTCCTTAGCTGGGCAAGACACTGTTTGCCTCAGTTTGCTCATTTTAAAAATAGAGATAATAATAGCACTTCCCTCAAAAGGTTATTATTTTAAGTCAAATGAGGTAGTAAATGTACTAAGCATAATGTTTAGTACGTAGTACAAATATGTACAAACAAGCTATATGCAGGATAAATGGTAAATAATTAGAGGGAAGGCACAAGAATAAGGAGGGATTGGTAAAAAGTTTCTTGTAGAAGGTAGGATTTTAGTTGGGACTTGAAACCAGAGAAATCAGAAGAT
Source organism: Gracilinanus agilis (assembly GCF_016433145.1). Lineage (NCBI taxonomy): Eukaryota > Metazoa > Chordata > Mammalia > Didelphimorphia > Didelphidae > Gracilinanus > Gracilinanus agilis. The sequence continues at coordinate 141,527,649 of NC_058130.1, read as the reverse complement.
AAACAGGAAGAAAAAGAACATTCTAGGCATGGGGACAGCCAGAGAAAATGTCTGGAGGCAAGAAATAGAGTATCTTGTTTGTGGAATAGCATGGAGGTGTATCCCTGGATCAAAGAGTATGTAGAGGAATTTAAGGTATAAGAAGACTAGAAGGAGGGAAGCTAGAAGGTGGCTCAGTGGAGGGAGAGCCTAAGTACATCACTTTTTAAAAAAAATTAGTGTATAGCCACAGGCAGGCCCTTGTTTAGTCCTTGTGCTGCAAGGATTCACAGAGACCTTCTTGGCTAGACCTTGTCCTCAGAGTCTCCTAATGCTGACCTGAACTATAAAGATGATCATAACTGAATTTTTTTCTTGAATTTACCTAATCTGGATTCTGTCTGGCATCTTTTCTAGTTCTTTGTGGAGTAGTTGAAGGGCAGAAGCTGGCTACACTACTTCCTTCCATTCCACCATCTTTTCTGGTTCCCTCCTTTCTAGACTTCTTATATTTTCCATACAATTCAATGGTCCAGCATGCTGGCCTTTTCACTGTTCCACTTGCACAACACTCCATCTCCTATATCCAATGCCTTTGCCCCGGCTGTTTCCCATGATGGGAATATTCTCCCTCCTCACCTGTGAGCCAGTTAGTTAGTCAATAAGCATTATTTACTATGTACCAGACACTTTGCTAAGTGTTGCATATGCAAAGAAATTTTAAAGCTGCTGTCCCTGTCCTAAAGGAGCTTACATTCTAAAGGGAGAGGCCATTTGCCAACACTAATTTACAGACAAGATACATACAGGAGATTATTTCAGAGGGAAAGTGCTAACAAAGGAGGGATTAAGAAAGACCTTGTGAATTGAGTCTTGAAGAAAGCCGAACAAACCAGGAGGCAAAGGTCTGGAGGGTGATCATTCCATGCCTGGGACACAGTGAATAAAAAGGCATGAGAAACTGGAGATAGAGGGTCATTTATGAGAAAGAGCAAAAAGGCCATTGTTACTGGATTGCTAAATACATAGAAGGGAGTGAAATATAAGAAGACTGGAAAGATAGGAAGGAGCCTCTTATTAAGGACTTTAAAGGCCAAACAAGAGAGTTTATATTTGATCTTGGAAGTAAAGAGAGAGCCATTGGAGTTTACTGAGTAGGGGTGACAAGATCAGACCTACACTTTATTTATTTTTTAATTTTATTTTTAATTTTTTCCCCCATGGTTACATGATCCATGTCATCTTTCTCCCCTCTTCCCTCCCCCTCTCCCAGAGCTGACAAGCAATTCCACTGGGTTATACATGTATTCTTTCCATATTATTCATCTTTGTAACAGAGTAATCTTTTAAAATCAAAACCCCAAATCATATATCCATATAAACAAGTGATAAATCATAGGTTTTCTTCTGCATTTCTACTCCTCCACAGCTTTTTCTCTAGATGTCAGACCTACACTTTAGGAAAATTGTTTTGACGGGTGAACGGAGAGACTTGAGGCAGGTAGATTCACCAACAGGTTATTGTGATTATCTACACTTGAAGTGGAGAGGGCCTGCACTTGAATGTGGCATGTTAGAGGAGAAAAGGAAAGTCTGCATGCAAGAGACATTAGGAAGAAACATCTGGTCTGGTCAAACTCTCATTTTATAGATATGGGAATGGAAGCTAATACAATCCAATCAAAAAGGTATTTATAAAATATATGTCATGGGCAATATCCTGGGGCTAGAGAGATGAAATGGAAGCATCCTTTATTAAGCCACCAAATCAATTTTCCTAAGGAGTAGGTCCTCTCCAAGATTACCCTCCATCTACTCTCTATATATGCATCTTGAATATACCTATTTCTTTATGTTTTCTCTCCTCCTGTGTTAGAATGTAAGTTTCTGGAAGGCAAGGACTGTTTTTGCCTTTCCTTGTGTCCTGAGCACTTAGGAAAGTGCCTGGTACATAGGACTCAATAAATGCTTGTTCACTGACTGACAATACAAAGAACGAAAAAGAGAATAGTGTAGTTTAGCTGGGAACTTCTGTTACATTGAGTTTGTTTGTTAAAAGTATATATTAAATTTAACATGGTAGTAACAAAATTGCCTTGTTTCTGTCCCCTTCTAAACTTCTTTTTTTCTGTGTATTTTTCTTATTTTTAAAAATTCCTTTTTTGGGGAGGCACCTCTATCACATGTATAAAAACTGAACTCATTATCTTTCCCAATGAACCCTCCCTGCTTCCAAACTTCCCTGTTTCTGTTGAGGACACAACCAGGCTTCTCAATCTTCTAGGTTTGAAACCTAGGAGTCATTCTTGACTCCTCACTATTTCTTACTCCCATGTCAAAAGTCTGTTGATGTCATCTTTGCAATATCTCTGGAACATACCTTTCTCTCTCTTCTGATACTACCACCATCTTTTTGGTTGTTTGGTCTACCTCAGCTCTCTCCTCTCTCCAGTCTATCTTCCATTCAGCTGCCAAAGTGATAAAACAAGTCAGATACATGTCAGCTCCATATTTCATAAAAACTAGTTCCTTATTACTTCCATGATCAAATACAAAACTCTCTGTAAAGTCCCTCATAATTTGTTTCTACCCTTCTTCTAGTGTTCTTTTTTTCTTTCTTTTTTAAAACCTATTACCTTCTGTCTTAGAATCAACATTAAAAATGGGTTTCAAGGCAGAAGAGTGGTAAGGGTTAGGCCATTGGGGTTAATTGACTTACCCAGGGTCACACAGCTAGGAAGAATCTGAGGTGAACCTAGTGCCTGGCTCTCTGTCCATTGAGTCACCTACATTCTCTTCTTCTAGTCCTACACCTTAAACTCCTCTACATACTCTTTGATACAGTGACACAACTCCATGGTGTTCCACAAACAAGAAATTCTATTTCTTGGCTCCAGAAGCTCCTGCCTTCACTAGCTTCCTTCAAGTTCCAACTAAAATCCTACCTTTTACAAGAAGCCTTTACTAATCCTTCCTAATTCTAGTGCTTTCCCTCTATTAATAATTTACTATTTGTCCTGTTTATAACTTATTTGTACATATTTGTTTGCTCATTGTCTCCCCTGTTAAATTATGCATTTCTTGACATTTATATAGCACCTACTATGTGCCCAGCGTCTTGGGGATAAAAAGAAAACCAAAAGACAGGCCCAAGACTCTGGCACATAGTAGGCGCTACATAAATGTTTTTTTAAGTATAAACTAACTCCCCTTCCTCAATACAAATTCTCCCTTGTAATAATTTAGTATATTTCCGTAGATTAGCTTTTTATTAAGAACCTATAATTTGGGTAGCAAGGTGGCTCAGTGGATAGAGTGCCAGGCCTGGGGACAGGAGGATCAGATATCAAACATTTCCTAGCTGTGTGACCCTGGGCAAGTCACTTAACTCTAATTGCCTAGCCCTTACTGCTCTTCTATCTTGGAACCAATACTTAGTAACAATTTTAAGATGGGGGAGGTAAGGGTCTATTTTTAACAAAAGTAAAAAACTACGTGTCAGCCACTGTATTATATGCTTGAGATATTAAAAAAAACGCAAAAATAGTCCTTGCTCTGAAGGATTTACAATCTAATGGGGGAGACAACATGCAAACAAATATGTACAAACAAGAAATATATAAGATAAATTGTGGTTAGTTGCAGAGGGAAGACATTAAGATCAAGGAGGACTGGGCAAAAGCTTCTTATGTAAATCAGCAGAATGACCATGTCTGAAAATGTATTTCTTGTTTTGTATTTCTAGTCTAAAACCTCTCTTCAAAGAGGCAAGGAACATATTTCATCATCATCACTCTTCCAAGGTCATGATTTGTCACTGCTTTGATCAGAGTTCTGAAGTCTTGCAAAATAATTTGTCCTTGAAGTCATTGTGTAAATTGTTTTCAGGTTCAACTCATTTTTCTCTGAATTAGTTCATGCTTCCCAAGTTTCTCTGAATTCTTCATATTTTTCTTATGGCACAATAATATTCCACTGCATTCATATGCCACAATTTTCTTCAGATATGCCCCTACTAGTAGTCATCCATTTTGTTTCTAGGCATTTGTTACAACAAAAAGTAATGCTATAAATATTTTTATATATCTGGGGGCTTTCTCCCTTACCCTTCTCTGTATGACTTTTTTTTTTTTTAATCTTTAACTTCTATGTATTGGCTCCTAGGTGGAAGAGTGGTAAGGGGGGGCAATTGGGTCAAGCGACTTGCCCAAGGTCACATAGCTGGGAAGTGTCTGAGGCTGGATTTGAACTTAGGACCTCTCATCTCTAGGCCTGACTCTCAATCCACTGAGCTACCCAGCTGCCCCTCTCTGTATGACTTCTTTGGTGTATCTATCTGCCTAGTGGTACTGTTGCTCGATCAATAGACATGTGCTAAGTTGTCTTTCAGAAGAGTTGGACCAATTCACAGCCCCACCAGTAGTGGACTTTCTCCTTTTCATTTGTCATCTTCACCCATCTGAGGGTTAGAGCCTGACTTGTTTACTTAGATCTCTTGTTAGAGATTTGGATATTAGCATATGGCTGTTGAAAGCTTGCTTTTCTTCACTTGAAAATTATCTATTTATATTCTCTGACCATCTATCTCTTGGAGAATATATTGTTCTAAAAGACATGTATCTATTCCTTATTTATCTTGGACATCAAACTTTTTATCAGAGAAATTTACTGGGAAAATTTTTTTCTTCCAGCTTAACTCCTTCTCTTTTTATTCTCATCGCTTTGGTTGTGCTTATGCAAAACTTTTCAGCTTTATATATAATTGTTGGTTTTAACTTCTATGATCACCTCTATCCCTTGCTAAGAATTTCTCTCCTTATTCATAGTTAGAGAGAATATTTCTTTCTCTTCTCTATTTAAAAAAAAATCATGTACATGTGTCAGTTGTTTACATGGAGATGAGAAGAATGTTATGAATAGGATCTTTACCCTTATGAAAAATTCAGCCTGCTGCAGATGGAAGGTTTGGATTGATGTGGAAACTGTCTCCCACATAGTCTTGTAGCTGTCTAATATAATCCATATGTGATAGTGGGTTGTGTCTCTGGTTTTATCTACAGGGAGAGCAAGAGATTTGTCCTGATTTTCCCTTTCACTAACATTAGTGCAGCAGTGAACACAAAATCATGTGACTTCAGAGATGATTAGGAGCTACTATTCTGCAAAAATGTTTTATCAGAGAGCAAGGAAATATAGGATTTTCACACTTTCAAAGTGACACATTAAAATGGGAAAATCATCAAGCCTGAGTCAGGAGGAATTATATTGTTCCCCATAAGCTCAAGTTCTATTTTTACTTGAGAAATGTATTTTAATTATCAAATCGAAAGCTGAGAAAAAAACCCCTTGCTGCATAAAACATCAGTAAACACAAGTAGGTAACCACATTTTTCAAAGTGGTAGTACATGTAGTACATTGGGGAGATGGTGTGACTTAGAACTAAAATTGACATAAAAATATTTCTTGAGTTTTTTTTTTTTAAGTTAAAATGTTAATCTGGCCTTCAAGGTTGAAAAAAGCCAACATGATCCTTGGCAGCAAAGTATAACGTTTGAAGTAGGCAGTAGCTAGGGGGCTCAGTAGATTGACAGCCACATCCAGAGACAGGAGGGTCCTGGATTCAAATTAACTTTGGGCAACTCCCTTAACCTTAACCTGCATTGCCTAACTCTTGCTTTTTTGTCTTGGAACCAATGTGGGTTAATTCTTAGATGGAAAGGAAGGGCTTAAAAAATCACTCAAAGTATATGGGAAGAGAAGAGAGTTTCGAGAATGGAGGACTGTGTCATCTCAGGGTACCATCTCAACAAATATTTATGGAGTACCTACAGAGTACAGGGCACTGGAGAATCAAAAGGGTATAGGGGAATAGACACAAAGAGGTCATTAACAAAATAAAGTAGTAGAAAAAACAAACCAACCATATTTTTAGTTATATTCTAAAACCAGCCAAGTGATGAACTCCAACTCAAATACTTCCTTTAAATCCTTAATGTCCAAGACATTTACACTGGGCATGGAGATGCAAACGGAGGAATGAAGTCAAGCTATCTCAAGAAGCTTAGGTTTTATTGGGAGAGGAAAAACCTGGATGTATAGATAAGTAAAAAAGTAATTCAAGGAGGAAAAACCCAGTGGACTCCCTCCAAATCCATCCAATGATCAAGTGACAATTGAGTGATAGACAATAGGCACAATAGATGTTAGGCAGGCAAAGAAAGGCTTCATGGGACTAAAACTAGGTCTCTAAAGAAGGTAAGGATTTGGAGAGGTTAAATTTAGCTGGTAGGCCATTTCAGGCAATGGGGAAAAACTTGATCAAGTATATACAGGTGGGGATGCCAGTGGAATATTTGGGAAATGATCAGTAGAGCACTTTGGCAAGGGTTCAGGTTTTGTTGGCATATAGGAAGGGAAGGAGGCAAGGAAGAAAGGCAGATTGTAGGGCCCTTCTTCCCAGATCTTGTTATCAGTCACACACTCCAAAGTGTGACTCATTTGTCCTAGAATAGATTTCCAACTGGGATACACATCTTTTTTTTTTTCTATTCTCTCATTTTATAACCCTTCTTGAAATCTTTCTTTTGGGCTCCCCAATATCACTCCAGTCTTTAGTACTCCATTTTGAACTTCTCATATTTCTTCTCTTAATCATGCATTTAAATTTCAACCAGCTACAGCTAACAATAACAATGATGTTGACAATGTTGATGTTAAAGAATACTTACCTTTGGGGAGATTGCACTGCTATCTTAGTCTGATCGCCATGATGATTCTTTTACTTTCTACCCATGAGGTTTTCCTGACCTACTTAAAACCTATCCTGGCAGGAGAAAGTCAAATGATGCTCTGTAGTAAATCTGCTGATTCATTGCCCCATCCTTCCTGAATAGCCCTTTCTTCTTCTCATATTTCTCCTTTTGTAGGTCATATTGTTAGCCCCAAGAAGAGAGAGTAAAGAAAGCAGCACTTTCAATCAATCAATCAATCAACATTTTTTAAGTGCCTATTATGTGCCAGGCATACAAAAATGCTTGGCATACAAAAAGAGGCAAAAGAGAATCACTGTCCTCAAGGAGATTACAATCTTCAAGCAGCTAGGTGGTTTAGTGGATTGAGAGCCAAGTCTGGGAGTGGGGGGATGGGGGGGGTCCTAGGTTCAAATATGACCTCAGAAACTTCCTAGCTGTGTAACCCTGGACAAGTTACACTTAAACCCCCATTGCCTAGCCCTTACTGCTCCTCTGCCTTCTAACCAATCCACAGGATTGATTCTAAGACAGAAGGTAAGGGTTAAAAAAAAAAAAAAAAAGAATTTACAATCTAATGGGGAAGACAACATACAAACAAATAAGCTATATACAGGATAAATAGAAAATAATTAACAGAGGCAGATGTGGGTATGACAGCTCCTGATGCTTGGCTTCTACTATCTTTAGCTGCTCTGCTAACCCTCCCTGCTCATGATCAGTTTTCTCCCCAGTAAATTCCAGCACTAGGACTCTATTCTCCAGTGTTAAAATACTGTGGAAGGGCAGGGTCACAGCAAAAGGATTAGTCCTACACTAGCCCTACTCTTTCCCTATCTTCATCTACAACCCTATCCCATCCCTCTCATTATTCAAGGGCCCAAGGTCACCAAGGTGGGTGACTGGTAAGTTCTGGCACTGATAGCAGTTCCATGGGAAAAGCTCAAGACTGGCAGTTGAGAGAGCTGGATTTTGCCTTTTATGCTGCCTTGAGCATGTTAGTCAACCAATTTTATTCAGTTTTCTTGATCTGTAAAATTGGGACAACATAAATACAAAGGGTTATCTCAGTGGGGATGGGAATGAGGATTAGGAGAGTGTGAACTAGGCTTTCTCCTGCTTGCCATTTTATCAAATGGGAACTCTGTGTCATGTCCTTGTTTCCAGTCCAAGAGAAGGATGGGGAAAGAGATATCATGAAGACACAAGCTGATACACATAAATATGCATATACACTGGCACCTCACACTTTAACTGAAAGCTTTCCATCTCATATTGCTCCCTTTAATGATTGGTCTTAATCTAGAGATTGATGTGTTCCCATAAGACTGATGCAAAATGAGTGAAGAAGGTGGGTCATAAGGCTATTTTAGTCCTGAGTTTCTTGGAGAAAGATTATCTGTGTGGCTTCCCATGCCTTGTGGGAAATGGGGAGTCCACTGGCTCTTGTGTGTCTAGTCTTGTGCTGCACATTGCTATGAGGACAAAGAAGGAATAGACCTACACTCTATCTTTGTGGGGGGGGGGGGGAGCTCATATTCTAGGAAGTAGACAGAAAAGAAACAAATCTAGGTCTCTGCCTTTGGGGAGCTCACAGCACAGAGGAAGAAACATATATGAGCTGGTGTATAGGGCAAATGTCAAATGAAGGTTATATGTGATAAGTAAATTCAAAGTTCCGGGGAGAATAAGATCACTCAACTTATGGGATAGTAGAGACCTGAAAGAATGGATAAGGTAGGGCTCAGGAGAGAAGTGGGCAGGTATTTCTGTTAAAGGAATTTATGTGAACAAAGACAGTGAAGATATGCATGTTCAAGGACATTAAGGAGACAAGTTGTAGCAAAAGATCTGTGTAAGGCAGGAGGGGGAAATAGTCTTTTTCACCTAGTAGAATTAAGAGGGATTGGCAAAAACTTTCTGTAAAAGATGACATTTTAGTTTAGTCTGTTCAATAAATCCAAAAGGAGAAAGCCTTCCTAATACTTTCAAAAGTAGAGCTAGGTTTAAAAAACAAACAAATTAACCATTTTTTCAGCCAGGCCATACAACCAGTCAGGTGTAAATTCCAACATAAATATTTTCTAAGGACCCTTACTGTCTAAGACATTGCAGTAGGCAGGGAGATGTAAATACTGGAATGAAATCATCCCTGACTCAAGGAGCTAAGGTTCTATTGGGAAGGGAGATAAACCTGTATGTATAGTAAAAGTAAAGTAATTCAAGTAGGAAGAACCCCTTAGACTCATCCAAACCTCATTCCCTTTTCCTGGGATGGATATGGGAAGGAAGGGGAGAGGAATCTGGAAAGGCTTCTAAAAGGAGGTGGTGTGTGATTAAGACTTCCTGGCTACCTTCTCCCACATCTCATTTATTCTACATCTAAAAGAGAGACTGATTCTTGCCAAAATGGTAGGAAATGATTTTCTCTACTACTGGTTGTTGGCAAGACTTGTTTAATTTTATTTAAAATTCAATAAATTGAAAACTTGATCATAATATACCACTATAATGATATTTTAGTTTTCTGTTTGAAGTGGAATTTTTTTTGGATTAACTAAGAAGGAAAATGTATTTTTATTTTGTGATTTTATTCATAGGCACTTGGGTCAGTCAACAAAATAGTTTCAGCAATCAGAGAACTATTCTTCTGGTATGTTGTTGAGGAGATTCTTGTTCAGGTTCAGGTTGGATTAGATGCCCTCTGATGTCTCTTTCAGTCCTGTGATTCTGAAACAATATACTACAGGTTCATGTTTACACACCAAACCAGCTTTCCCACCTTCTACAGAGCTTTTAGATGTGAAACCTTCATCTGGTAGGAAGAATTATCCCTATTATCTCATCCACATTAATGCCACCCTCCTATTTAAAAAGGTTGACATGCCAATAAAATTCTATGTGAAAAAGCTTATCTGGCTAAAGTCAGGAGCTTAATTTCAAATTCCTGCTGAAATCAGAAGCAGGTCTTTATCTTCCCAGAAAACAATAATTCACTTGTTTAAGTATTTGGCTCTTACAAATTAGAAAATAGTTTTGGGGCTTGTTCTTCTTTTACTTCCTAAAATTATAGCTATACACACACTACTGTTTCTGTACTTTTTCTATGATTCAAGGATGAGAGATGGGTCAGTGAATTATCAGGGTTACAACACACAGAAATAGGATGAAGTAACTTTTCCTTTGATTCTTTGATCCTTTCTCAAGTCTGATGATGCCTACAGTGGCTTAGATACCAGTTCATAATTATATTTATCATAAATTATACCATATGCTCATTTGTCATCTTGCGCTTTTCTCTATTCATTTATCTGTTCACCTCCAAAATGTAGGAGACTGTAAAACTGCCATGCAATCCAAGCACTGTGATCTTACATATTTCCTCAGGTTAATAAGGTTTTAAATTCTGCTAGTTAGGGATTTTGTCATTCTTTATGTTCATCCAGTTCTCAGTACAATACAGTGTGGTTATTCAACTATACTCTCTCATTGTTGTAGTGAAAGGGCTTTGGAATTGGTGTCAGAAGACCTACATTCAATTAGCAGCTCTGTTGTTTTCTAGCTCTGTGACCTTGGGGTAAGTCATTTAACCTCTGTATTTCAGTTTCAACTAAAAAAATAAGAAAAATGAGCCCTATTCAATCTACCTCACGAGGTTGTTGTGAGTATCAAATAGAATCACAAAAGAATCATGGAATCTCAGGGCTAGAAAAGATCCAAACTGGGTTTTCCCCAATGGTTGAACAGAAATCACTTCTTCAAACATGTTTATGTGCTCTTCACTTGAACTCTGGAAATGGGGAACTAACTACCCCATGAAGCAGCCCATTCTATGAATTTTTTAAAAATTCTGTTATGAAAGTTTTCTTTATTTTGAGTTAAAATTTACTTACTTAGGACATGGATTTATTGTTCTTAGTTCTGACTTTTGAGATTAAGCAGAAGTCAAATCCTTCAAGTCAATTCAGTAAACGCTTATTGAGCATCTACTCTGTGCCAGGTACAGTGCTAATAGACAGGGATGCAAAAAGAGGTAAAAGACATCCTTGCCTTGTTCTCGTTTGAAGGCAGATTGGTGTGTAGTGTAAAGAATCCTGGGGTGGGGTTGGAGCCTGGTTGAGCAGCTCCATTTATTGGTTCTTTCACTACAGACTTAGCCTTTCTGTGAACCTTTTCCCCCTCATCTGTACAATGGGGAGAGTCCTTTTCCTATTATTACTACTTTGTGGGGAGGGGCAAAGGATGCCTTTAACAAACCTAAATTAATAAAAATAATCGTTTCCTAAAAAACAAAACAAAACAAAAAACCCACCACAAAACACCAAAAAAACCCCAAACCAAAACAACCCAAACAAAACACTATCTCTATTGCCAAGTCTTCATTTAAAAGACATCGAATAAAGCACCTACTATGTGCAAGTCACATCCCTAGTTCTTCCTTTTTGAGATAGTTTCTAGTCCCTTCGGTTGCACTCTTCCGTGTGCGAGCGCATTGTAAACTTGTCAAGGGTGAGTTAGCTCTGGGACAAAGATGCTTTGACATCTCAAGGCCAGTAGTCAGACAAATCTCGGCAGGACTGCTCTTCTCCTAGCACAGCCCAGATTCCCGGTAGCAAGACCTCGGCCATGACCTGTTCCCGGGAGTTCGAGCCAATAAGCTTCTGTTCCTCAGTCCAGTCCTGGGCGGACGGGAGGGGAAAGGATGCAGAAAGAGGAATGCGGGGCGGCTCCCCTGAGACAAGGGCAGACTGGGGTGTGTCTGTGGTGGGGCGGGAGATAGGGAGATGGTAGCCCGAGCCTCCTCTCTCCTCCAAGCGGACGAAGACCGGCTGGGTCCGGCCAGGACTTCAGAGATCCTCCGGGTCGGGAGGGCGCCCCTCCTTTTAGCCGAGAATCCCGGAGGGACTGCTAATACAAGAGGCGAGCGGAGAGCAGACATTCCCTCTGGTTGGGGCCGTCTCTGGGCGGGTACCAAAACTGCCCTGTACTGCACACCCTCTCGGTCACTTTATGGGGAAGGCTGCCTCTCCTTGAGGACGAGGATCCGACCAATCTTCTGGAGAGGTGTAAGAGAGGAGGCTGGGAGCCGGCGTGCTCTCAGATCTCCCCATCTGTCAGCACCACCTCCGCGCACCCCAGCACACAAGGCAACAAGGTGACGTCACCGCCCAGGCAGCGGCAGTGGGGGCCCCGCAGTTCTCACTTCACCCTCGCCCTCCCCCAGATGAAGGAGAATCAAAGGGTCGACCGATACGCTCCGCACCCCTTTCCACCCTCCAACCTTATTTTTCGAGGAGGCGGAGACAAAGACCCTGGGGCGTGAGGAAGGTGCCAGTTCAAAATTCCCACGTCCCCAAGCAGCAACCCACCCACCCCAGCACCCGCCGCAGCAGGGCCTAGTCCAACTGCCGCGCCGCTCTTTTATAGCCATCCCGGGAGGGGGCGGGGCCAATCCCGACGCCTGTGAACGTGTTGACGCCACGCGGCCTGGAGAAGGGGCGGGGCTAAGGCTAGAGCCCTGCTCCCTCCCGGCTCCCAGGTTTCCCTCCGCCCCCTCAGCTTTGGGGACCGACCCCGAGAATAGAGCGGCCAGGCCAGCGGGTTCTCTCCTTAGGTTTGCCGGCCAGCCTTCCTCTCTCTAGTCCGACACCATCTCAGCCTTTTTTCTTCCTCTCTCCTTCATCGTGGGCCTCTTCTCTGCCGTCATGGAGCCCCTACCGCCGCTCCCAGCGTGTGTGGAGAGATGAGGGGCGTCAGTGGTCAAGATGGATGCGGGGGCCTGACGGCCCCAGCGGCGGCATCGCCTGCTCCCAGCTCTGAAGGGTCTGGTGCTCCCCGCCGGGCAGTGGCGCCCGTACTGATGCAGTGATGCTCACCGCGGCCACCGTCTGTCCTTCTCCTCCTCCCTCTTCTCCCATGTCTGAGGAGGTCTTTTGTCTGCCTCCGGAGCCGCAGGGAATCACTCTTCGCGCAGACCCGTCATCGCGGGCCGCTGCCTTGCCTCGGTCGTGAAGGGGGTGGGGGCGGGGTGGGGGCTGGTTCTCCGTAGCTGGCCGCCCTGGCCAATTTCCTTCCCATGAAAATGGAGCCGGATTTATTCATGACTCTGTCCGCATCAGCCGGGACCACGTCGGACTCCTTGCTGACGTTCGGGGACCTGTTCCCGGAGCAGAAGGGGAAATACTTCCTTATGGACCTGGAGAAAGTGTCTGAGGAATCCAGGGGGCAGGTGCCTAGTTCCGATCTGGTGCTGCTTCCTCCAGAGACCCCCCCGCAGCCCTCGGTGCTTTTAGGGCCTGTTCTGCAGGAAACCGGGTCTGTGGCTTTCCAGCAAGTTTTGGGGGAGGTGAAACTCCACCAGGATTTATTTGCTGAAGGACCTATCAAATATTTATATCGGTTAGAAAATCAGGAACTCTGTCTTTTGGACCAAGAGGCCAATTCTTCTGTCGCTGACATCGATCAGGACTTACCTGTTAGTGACAAGCAGATGTCTTTGCTAGGTGTGGTTAATAACGATTCTTCTGAAGGGGATTTTAATACAGCTATTACCTTGGTGCAGGATCCGGTCCTGTCTGACGGGTTAAAAGGTTCGGAAGAGCCGGAGCAAGAGGACCTTTATGCTCTTGATTTGGGCCCACCTCAGTCACCTCCACAGGATTTACAATTGAGCATAGAATTTAGGAAACAGGAATCATGTATGGGAAATTGCCTTCCAGAAAGTGAAGACGTTCTTCAGGATCAAAGAGATTTTTACTTAGGCATGGACCAGGCTGCTTGCCCGGACCCCAAAACCCAGCTCTCAGGACTTGATCCAGTTTTTTCCTGGACTAAAGAGCCAGAGGAGTATGTGCCCAGAAAATGCCAGAAAAGTGTTCCATTAAGTGCAGAAGATTTAAATCATAGTTACCAAATTAGCAATGAAATAAACTTCTTTCCCTCTTTCACTACTTCCACTTTGTGTGATCTGAAGTTAGATATAGTTCAAAATAACCTGGGCCAAACCTCTGATTTCAACCAGACTGAACCAATTCCAAATGAGTCTTCAGGGTGTCAGGAAGATGGCCCTCGCCTCAGAGCTGTATTTGATGCTCTAGACAGAGATGGGGATGGTTTTGTCCGTATAGAAGAGTTTGTTCAATTTGCCACAGTTTATGGTGCAGAACAGGTAATATAATCTAAAATCTCTCTAATTTGGGTAAATGCTTGTATGTCCTTGAATGTGTCTTCTATATGTTTTTACTTCATCTGAAAATTTATCTCTAAAAGAGCTGCTTCCATCAAGGAACAAATAATATCATTAATATATGTTTACACTAAATATAGGGTAATCTTGAAATGTGTGTACAAAGATAGTAGCTTTGGGATTTATTTTTCAATCTGGAATATACTTTATCTTTGATTATACCTTCTTTAATCTTTTTCACTTTTCTCTCTTTCCCCTCCCCTTAAAATTTTGGTATTGTGTCACCCTCCCATAAATACTCTATATATCTTCTTGTCCTAGTGAAAATAATTTAGTTGATTTGAGCTGAGAACAGTCTTGGGGAATTTGCAGGACCAACCTTAACCAAAAATTTGGAGGTAATAGCTTTTTTTTTTTGAGGGGGAGAAGGTTGAGGTAATAAAAGTTAAGGACCTATAAAATCCTAATTCCGTTGGAGCAGTTAAGGGCACATTAGTAGCATCTAGTTTTGAACAGTTATTTAAAAATATATGGTTAAGAATTTTTTCTAAATAATTGGGTTTTTATTTATTTGAGCCATGAAAAATAGAGCAATTTTCTCCTATTACCAATTTGTTTTCTTTCTGTGTTCTTTTGAATTATTTAATTACTAAACACAAATTAACAGATAGTTAGTGCTGGAAGGGGAGGTTGAGTTTGAACCAGCTACCTCTGGAACCTCAGGCAAACTCCCTCTGCCTGAGCTACCAGGCAGGAAGCTCAAGGGCTCTGTATAGTCAGCAAGCAGCCTTTTGGCTTGGCAGCCACAGCCTGCAGTGATGCTGCTGGGTGGGATTCCTTCTCTTGCCTGTCAGTTCTTCCCTCTACCTCTTAAGCTTAGCAGCTTCCTCACAAGGCTCCTCTCCAACAGGAGATAATCATGCTATATCAAAGACCCAGAGCTGGAAGGAACCCCAGAGACCATCGAGGGCGACTCCCTTATTTTATAGATGAGGTAACAGAGGCCCAGAGAGTTTAAATGACTTGCCCAATCTCATCGAGTTTAACTCTTATTTTACTAGGGAAATTGAGACCAAATAATTATTTTTCCCCATGACTAAACTGGTCACTAATAATAATGACATTTACATAGGCTTTTAAGTTTGCAAAGCCCTTAGCTTGAAGCAGACCTATGAAATAGGTTGTACAAGTGCTGAGCAAACTGAGGCACTGAGCACAATAGTGATTTGACCATGATCATATACCTAGTGTCAAATATGGAAATTAAATGATTCCAAATCCAGTAATTTCTTACAATAATTTCCTAATGCTTAATATGCATACTTTTTATAATGTCTCTAACTATACATAGGAATTTTCTTATATGTTTTATAACAAGATTTTGTTAGTGGTAGACATAATTACCTTAAGGGCTCCTCCAAATTCTCCAGAACCTCTCATTAAACATTGTCTGCTGATTACATTTGTTGAAATTTTTAAACATTGTTACAAGTTCTTATCTTAAGTGGGCCTTAAGTTACCATCATTTTCTTTCTTTCTTTTTTTTTTTTTTAAACCCTTAACTTCTGTGTATTGGCTCCTAGGTGGAAGAGTGGTAAGGATGGGCAATGGGGGTCAAGTGACTTGCCCAGGGTCACACAGCTGGGAAGTGTCTGAGGCTGGATTCGAGGACCTCCCCTCTCAGAGAGGCCTGACTCAATTCACTGAGCTACCCAGCTGCCTTACCATCATTTTCACAACTTAAGGCTCATCATTTTCATAGACATATTTGCATTTCTGTATATAGTGCAATATCATAGTTCTTATATGACCTTGCTAATAGCAAAGTATTTCATTAGAAGGCTAGCTACCCATTCTTTTGTAAACTAAGACAAGTTCCTGAATGAGGTTCTGATAGACTCTTATACTTTGCTGACCTCTTGTATATATATTCATAATCTGTGCAGAAATTCTTTTAAATATAAAATATGTCAACTATCCAGGATACTGTTTATTTACTATAATAATCTTTGAAATTTACCTTTCTCTATAATAACAAAATATTTATGATATGTGTTGATAACAGAGCATATTGTATATACATGACAATATGGCAGTGTCATGGTTCTTTGAGTATTATAGCCTAAGAAGGTATGGAACTGCTTTAAAAAAATCTTTGTGTTGTTGTCACTTCTAAATGACATCAAATCTCCCTTCCCTCTGCACAGCCTCCCCCCCCACCCCACCTCACCCCACCCCAAACTCTCCTTGTATAACAAAGAAGTATATTTAAGTAAAACAAACCATCATTTCATACATAGTATGTCAGAAAGTGAGTCAGAGGACCTACCTCTGGTATGTACTACCTGAGCGACTTTGGGTAAATCACAGCCTTCTAAGTCCTCACTTTTCTCATTTGTAAAACAGATTATTATATGGCTTCTGTGACTCTTTCCAGTTGAAGATCTGACCTGTAAGAGTCCCCCATTCACCAGAGATTTCTGATGTCTTTCAGGTTTTTCTTATACTGTTGTGGTCATTGTCCAGTGATTGTTCTTGTATTGCTGCTTACTTTGCTCTACCTTAGTTCATACAAATCTTCTTGTTTCTCTGTAGTCTTCATATATGGCATTTCTTGTGGGGCAAACAATGATTTGCTTTTTTTTTTTAAACCCTTACTTTGTGTCTTAGTAATAAATCTGAGACAGAAAAGTAAGAGCTAGGCAATAAAGGTTAAGTGACTTGCCAAAGGTCACACAGTTAGACATATCTGAGGTCAGAATTGAACCCAGGTCCTTCCAATTCCAGGCCTGGCACTCTATCACTGTGCTACCTAGTTGCTCCTGGGGCAAATAATATTATCTTTAACATACCACAATTCATCCTTTGCTTAATTGAAGGACACCCTCTTTTTTCTTGTTGCCACAGAAAAAATTTTTATATGTATGAGACCTTTCTGTCTTTGATCTCCTATTGTTTCATGTCCAACAGTGATTTCCTTGGGTCTGATGGTACATATAATTTAGTATATTTCTAATAGTTATAGATTGTGGTCTAGAATGGTCAGATCGATTCATAATTCCAACACTGGTGTGCCTATATCCTCAAAGCCCCTCTAGCATTTACCACTTTTGTCTTCTGGTGTCTGTTTGCATCCTGAAAGTACGTCTTAGATTCAGTGTTATTAAATGCCCTGTTGATCTGCATTTGAAGTTCATGCTTGTGTTTTTCTGTCTAGAATAAATATATAACTGAGTTGTGTCCCATCCACCAATTCCACATTTACCATGTTGGTTGTCTCTCTAGTGCTGGTACTGTTTTGGAAGTTTTTTCTTTTTTGCCATGTGGACTTGACAATGCCTTTGTCTTTGGTTTCAATGTAATTGGTTGATATTTTTCTTTAGCCATTGATTGTGCTATATAACTTAAGAATGTAGATAGGTTTCAGGTTGTACTCGTGAAAATACTTCTTGTATAGATCATTAAGTTGCAGCATGGAGTGAGGTCTTGATATATGGGAGCCAATGTAACACAGTAGAGTAGAATGCTGACTTGGAGTCAGGAAGACCTGACTTCAAACATTTACTAGCTCTGTGACCAAGGGCAAGTCATTTAACCTCTCAGTTTCCTCATTTGTAAAATGAGGATAATAATATCTATAGTATTACCTTATGGGATTATTGTAAGGCTCAAATGAGTTAATGTGTACAAACTGCTTTGTAAGCCTTAGAACCAAATATAAATGTCAGCTATTTTTCTTATTAAAAAATGGGATAAAATTTTCCTGCATATTAGGTTCTTTTTCTGGTCTTAGGACTTCCTTATTTACCTTATATGATTTCTGCATATCATATGTACTCAACTTAATAGCCAGAAAGTACTTTCAGTAAAGTTTCATTTTACTGACTTAAAATTATGGCCATTTGAAGGATATTTTGTCTTTTTCCCTTATTGGTCACAGTGAGAAAAGTTTGAATGGCCATTTAGAGGGTTGGTATAACAATGAGTTAAATTCCATGAAAGTCTCATAAGCACCCAATACATGCAAGACTAAAGTCATATTTTCTTCAATGTATAAAGGTGATCCTGGGCTCTCAAAAGCTGTGCTGGGGAGCCAAATCTTACCAAGCTGGAAAACAGCAATTATAGACACATCATTAATCTCTCTGTTGTCCAAAAACCAGCCTAGCTATTCTCAGAAAGGTTCATCACCAGGTGAGCTATATGATGATGAATTTTTCAGCCATTGCAATGCTTAAAAATTGTCTCCTTAGGTTGTAATCTCTGTTGGTGAAGGTAATATGATGAAATTACAGTAATGAAATACTGAAGTATTTGGCAGGCACTGGGAATACAGGGATGAAAAAAAAATCAACCTCAAAACATTTCTTGCCCTGGAGGAATTTACATCTAATAAATGTAATATATTTATGTATACAAATGTATTTATGTATATATATGTATACAAATAACTATTATATAGGTTGTACAAAGAAAGGAAAAGAAATGGTCCAAACATAGTGCTAAGGACTTTTCAAAGGGAGAATGGGGAGAATATGAAATAGGACAGCCAGTACATTATTTAGTCTCTTCCTTCTGACACAGGTGTCCCACATCCTCTGGTAGAATTTAAAATTTGAAGAATGATAGTAATTCTTAATTTGCTGGGCGATTATACCAGGGACCGCTTCCACAGAAGCTATTTTTCATTCATTAATTCAGATTTCATCAAAAGTTGGAGACTTAATGGTAATTCTGTGGACCTCCATGAAGCCCTTTAGGATATTCATAATAATAATAATAATTTTGGTTGACCATTTAGGTATATTCTGGTCAGGTTGCAATTTTAGGAAATTTATTTACATGCTTAGCCCATAAGGCCAACTTTTTTATTTTCTTCCGGATAATGTGGAGGCATAAGCAAAACCTGACTGACTTTTTTTTTCAAGTGACATCTTTGTCTTTCTTTTCCTATAATCCATTCATTTATGAAGAACCCATTTATAGCTAAAAGGAAGGAAGAATGATCATTCTTTGAGTTGGATAGATGGAGTAATTGTCATCTAGTCCTATATCTACAGAGAAAGTGAAGAATAACTGAAATTCACATAGCAGTGTTTGTGTTTTAAAAAGATTAATCCTTACGACTTGGTTAAGTTAACTAATACAAGGGTTATTATACTCATTTGATAGATCAAGAAACAGCAAGGTTAAAGTGACTTGGCCATGGTCATATGGCTAGTAAAGGGCTTTTGATTATATCACATTGTGCCATTCTCCCCTTTACAAAACTGTCATTTTAGGATTTGAATTTTGGGATTACTTTTGATTTGGCAGGTATCTTAACCATTGCTCCTGTTCTACAAGTAGGTCAATAAGCAGAATAATACCTTGAACAATACTTTAGAGTCAGAAGGGACTTTAGAACTTACTGGGTCTAGCTAATTTAAATTAAAAGAAAAATAAATATTAAAAAGTCTTGATTTTTTAAAAACCAAGCCTTTCTAATGGGATTTCAAAAACATGGAGCATATATGGCTGAATGATTTATGAATTCTGGTTAGATGACAGCAAGCCCTTGTTGACTATTTAGTCAAGTGACTACTGGCTTATTTAATTGTTAATAAATTTTTGTTTGATAATTGCTTAAATTTGTAATTCTAACAAGTGTATTTTTATAAGTTTTGTTGCCATTATTTTGCTTTTGTTGCCAGATATTTCCCCTTTAACCTCTTACCCTTCACTAACTGAACCCTTTCTTATAACAAAAAAAAAAATGTCTAAGCAAGACCAATTAACATAGTGGCAACTAACATTCACTAATTCACTGTTAGAGAAGATATTAACTTTATTCACCTCTACTACTGCTGAGGCCTTACATATGGTAGGCACAAATAAATAAAGTTTTGAATGGAATTAGCATGAAGGTAATGTTAGGGCCTGCATACCATGCCTATTAGTTAAATAAGCAACTTATTGAGTTTGAATCTTAATGGGAGCAGCAGGCTTATATAAAGCAAATATCTTTTCCTATTTCCTTGACAATGTTATGGTGCTTTTAAATTTTATTATGTCATCTTGGGACAGATCAGGTGTGATGTAGTGTAATAGAGTTTCAAAAGAAATTAACAGTTGAAGTCAATGTGAAAAGAGAGGACTAGAAGTGAACCTCTGATTAAATTAAAAAAAAACTAGATAGTATAAATGATTCCTTCAGACAATAAATTGTCCTTGCCTACTGTAAATTACAGTAGAGATCTGTAAGAAAAGTTTACTTTTGACCATTGGAATATATCAAGTACAACACAGGAAAAAAACAAAGAGGGAATTTAAATTTTATTTAATTAAAAATACATATAAGTATATACAACTTATGTCCAACAGAGAACTCTATACATGAAAAGTATTATATACTTTCTAATGATTTTGTGTGGAAGTACTAGTCATTGTTCTTTCCAATAGTCATGGGAATGGTGTTACTATAGAACTCTGGGATCATCCTAGCACCACTACTAATGGGGGTAGAAGAACTCTTTCTTCTCCCCCCCACCCCCGTTAGTTAGTTGTTTTTTTTTTGCTACCATTCTCATTACATTACATTACATTACACTTAAAGTCTTGCTACATCCATGATTTAATTTT
This sequence comes from Gracilinanus agilis, assembly GCF_016433145.1. Lineage (NCBI taxonomy): Eukaryota > Metazoa > Chordata > Mammalia > Didelphimorphia > Didelphidae > Gracilinanus > Gracilinanus agilis. The sequence goes on along the minus strand of NC_058130.1, from coordinate 141,507,113 downwards.
TAACAATTAAAAAATATTTCATCTTTTTCCAATGACATGTAAAAATAGTTTTTAATGTATATTTTTCAAATTTCAGTTCCAAATTTTCTCCTTCCCTTCTTTATTGGGAAGGTAAGAAATTTGATATAGGTTATGCATATGCCATTATTTTAATTTAATTTAATTTAATTTTAACCCTTACCTTCTGTCTTAGAATTAATGCATTGTATTGATTCTAAGGCAGGAGAACAGTAAGGGTTTGGCAATGGGGCTCAAATGTCAAGGGCCACATAGCCAAGAAGTGTCTGAGATCAAATTCGAACTCAGGACTTCCTATTTCCGGGCCTGGCTCTTTATCTACTGAGCTGTCCCCTCAGAGTTATTTTAATGTGCATTTCTCTAATCAATAGTCATTTAGGGCATTTTTTCCATATGATTATAGATAGCTTTGATTTTTTTTTTGTCTGAAAACCATCTGTTTATATTGTTTGACTATTTATCAATAGGAGAATTACTTGCATTCTTATAAATTTTACTCAATTCTCAAAATATTTGAGAAAGGAGGCCTTTGTCAGAGGTATTTACTCTAAACACTTTTCCCCCACAGTTATTATTTTTCTTTATCTTATTTTCCCACTGTTTATCCCCCCCACACTTTATCTCCTTTCACTCTGTCCTTCCTCAAAAATGTTTTGCTTCCTACCACTTCTCCCATTCTATCTTCCCTTTTATAAGTCCCACCTTCTCTTCTGCTTCTGCTTCTGCTGTGTATAGATTTCTATACCCTATATTCTTTATGCTTGAGCCACTTCCTATGAGAGAGAGGTTCATGTTGTCTACTCCCCTTTCCCCTCCATTGTATAAGCTGTAAAAGCCCATTTTGTGGGATAATTTACCCCATTCTACCTCTCCCTTCCCCTTTATCCTAATGAATCCCACTTTCTTACTTCTAAATCTTATTTCTTGAATATCATTCCATCATAGTCAATCCACATTTGTGCCCACTCTCTAGATATACTCCTTCTAACTGCTCTAGAAATGATAAAGTTCTTAGGAATTACAAGTATCATCTTTCCTCGTAGAAAAGTAAACAGTTTAACCATACTGAATCCCTTATCTTTTCTCTTTCCTGTTTACCTTTTTATATTTCTCCCCTTGAGTCTCATATTTGAAAGTAACATTTTCTCTTCAGATCAGACTTTTCATCAGGAATACTTGAAAACTCTCTGCTTCATTAAATATCTATTTTATCTCCTGAAGGATTATACTTAGTTTTCCTAAGCAGGTGATTATGGTTATAATCCTAGCTCCTTTGCCCTCTGGGATACTATATTCCAAGCTTTTCAATCCTTTAATGTAGAAGATATTAAATCTTATGTGATCTTAACTGTGGCTCCATGATATTTGAATGATTTCTTTCTGACTGCTTGTAATATTTTCTCCTCAGTCACTCTGAAGCTTGCTCCTGGTTTGCTGGGACATGTTCTGTGCTGAGCTGCACTCTACTCTCACTTCAATACGATAGACCTTTCCTGCTGGTCTTCTAAGTTGTCTTGGGCAGGAAAATTGTTTTTACCCTCCCCTCTTCTTATTTGGGCTCTACCATTCCAGAATTCATTTTGGGGTATTATTTTAAAATTGTGTGGAGGAGAATTTGGGAGATCTCAGGTGAGTCCCTGCCCTCTCTCCATGATCATTCATTTCCCTTCCAAGATTCTTTTGAATCGTAACTTGGCATTGGTGTAATCATTGTATGATAAGAGTTGGGACGCTTCCTTGTGTTAGGATTATAGATAATGGCTCTTTTAACTGATGTGACTATTCTCTTTCAGCTTTTATGAATGTTGGACATTGCTTCTTACTATAGTCACAATCCTGATAAATGCTAGATAAAACTCTGCTTTGGTCTAGACACTAAAATATAGGGTCAATAAAGAATGCTATAAGATGCTAAAAACTCCATTTTTTTTTTTTGAGAGAGATCATACTTAAGTCAGTAGCAGTATTAAACTCAAGTGGTTCTACAGCCATTTCTTTAGACTCTAAAAGCAGGCTAAATATTAATACATTTAGAGTCAATAGCTAACAAAATAATTATGGAAAAAATCAGAGATTATTTTGTTGTTTAATTTGGTGAGTCTTACAGAATGTTAAATTAACATATTCACTTGCTTACTGTTATTAGATTGGCTATTCTCGTTAATTGCATGAATTTTCATTAGAAAATTCCTGTGGTTTTCTAAAAAAATTGCTGCTAATGATACCAATAACCTTTATCTAAACTACTGTTTAACTTATTATCTAAGCTACCGTATTTGTAATTACTTTTCCAGGGAAAAGTACAATATTGTAAATAAGAGAAAGAAAGGTTAGATATTTTTAAAGTATTCTTTTAGGTGGGTTCAAGAACTTATGGAGGAAAAAAGATGATAGGGAAAAATTCAGTAACTCTTTAGGAAGATTGATTGTGAGAAATTCTTTGAGTAAATACCTGTTTGTCAGTTTGAGACAAAATGCTTGATGTTAAGTTTAACATTATTTTTTGTAAACTTGTAACAACTTAAGAAGGAAAGTTGATTCTCTCTTGGGTTAGCATTGTTTTGGTCACATTTTTTTGGTAGGCTCCTTCTGTTTTTCATAATTTTCAGAACCAAAACAAAAATTAAGCTTCACTGTTCCATCTTGGGTAAGTGCTACTGGGGACATGTCTTCCAGCTGCTGTTTTGTACTGAAAGCTGCTGAAGTAGGCCTGTAGAGTGGGATGGACATGTTGTATAGTAGTGGACATTTGAGAGCCCTAAGATCTTCTGCTGTGGGATTTTATAGTATTGATGATTTTAAGTTTTAAGAGTGTGATAACTTGGAGAATTTTTAAATAATAAAGGCAAATGTGACAGGATATTCATTGTAGACTCAGTACTGCCACAGTGTGTTTATTTGCGCTCCTTTAACTCACAGCTTTCCACGATTCAAAACCCAGATAACACCTAAGCTATTTCTAGCCTTTTTCTTTTGGAAGGGAAAGGATAAAAACTTGTTGAAATGCTATTTTGTTAAATGGGCTCCCTCTCTCTTCGTCATTCTTTTTTTTCAGTGATTTTCTCCTTTATATTTACAGAAATTTACATATGATCTCAAAGATTACTCTTCACTGGAGGTCTTCAGACTTATGACTGAATGTCAGAGATGTGGTAGAGGAAATTCTTCAAATTTAACTAAATGTTAATCTTTGAGGTAGATCATTGGAAATAAATGATCATTGTAATGGATATCCCTTCAAATTTAGAGACTGCCAATGTGAATTTTACCTACTAAATAATAAACATATTGTAATCTGTAGCAGTGGAAGAAGTTCCTGTGCTACCAAAATTTTAGATCCTCCAGGTATTCACTTATAAGCTTATTATCCCCTAAAAATAACATAGATACCCAGGGTAGATGCACAGGCCATGTTGGGGAAATCTTGCCCATACATCACTTTGTAAATGCAGGAAGTACTCTTTGACCAACTCTAGGGCAGTGGCTAGTGAGCAAAAGCCTTTTCTTTCCTTTTTCATTTTTGTAGGCATGAATGAGTTGAGAGTTGCATTGTTGTTATCATTATCTTTCTCTCAAAGTCAACCCTCTGATGAACTTCCATATTTCAACCAAGGACACCACCAGGGTCACTAAGCATATAACCAGCCAATAAGTAAATTTTATTTCTGTTTGCACATCTCTGAGGTCTGTCCTTTTCTCTTTACTAACACAGTCATAAGTCTATTTCAGGCCCTCATCACCTCTCATCCAGGTTGTTAAAATAGTCTCAAGTTTCTGTCCTCTCCAATCTATCCATAACTGCTGCCGAAGTGCTTTTCCCAAAGCCAAATCTGACCATATCACTCCCCTTTACAATAAACTTCAGTGACTTCTAGTTGGTTTTAGAATTAAATATAAACTCCTTTTGACATTTAAAATGTTTCACAATATGGCCAATCTACCTTTCTAGCATTATTTATTATACACTGCTTCCAATTTTTTTAAACCCTTACTTTCTATATTAGAATCAATATTGGGTATACGTTCTGAGGCAGAAGAGTGGTCAGGGTCAGGTGATTGGGGTTAAGTGACTTATTCAGGGTCACACGACTAGGAAGTGTCTGAGGCCAGATTTTAAACCAGGTTCTCCAGACTACAGGCCTGGCTTTCTGTCTACTCTGCTACCTAGTTGCCTTGACAAACTAGACTTCTTGCTGTTTTTTACACATGAAATTCCATCTATACACCTTTGCACTGGTTGCTCCAGGTTTATAACATACTCCCTCCTCATCTCTGCCTCTCTCTTAAAATCCTTGTTTTCTTCAATACTCAATTTAAGTACTGACTTGTACACGATTCTTTGATCCAACATGAAACGAAACCTTTCCAGATATCCCCAGATTCTAGTGCCCTCAGTCCCCGTGTTACTTTTCATTATGTATATACAGATATTCCTTCCACACTGTGACTTTTCCCATAGGCTGGCATAAGAAATTAAATGAGAACTTTTTGAGAATTTTGAGGAAGCTACAGATATCATGCAAAGACTAAGAGATGACACAGAAAAAGTTTAGAATCTCAGAAATATAGAAAACATATGTATAGTATTGTACAATACCAACGTATTTATTTTTAATACCATAAACATATACAATTTATTTTTTAAAGTTAAAATAACTACAAAGTTAAAGTTAGCAAAAAGAAATGTGAAAGCCAGCAGATAACACACAAAGGCTAGAAAGGTAGAGATATCTTTAAAAGTTTAGTAACTCATAAAATGCATATAAGGTACTGTAAACACCCCATAAAAGAAAAAAATTCAGACTTCTCTGGTGTAAAGGGAGGGCCAAAATTTTTATGAGGCATTTCCAGATTGCAGGAGTGCTGTGTGCCTAACTCCCACAATACAGAAGGGGATACCTGTATACATACATGTATATATAACATATACACATAAACATATATGTTCCCTGTTACATACATGTACATATTAATGTATGCTCCTTGAGGGCAGAAAATATTTTATTTTTGTCTTTGTATCCTTAACACATAGTATAATGCCTGACACTTGATAGCTATTTAATCAGCATTTGTTGATTGATATTGAAGGGAACTTCAAAATTGATGAGGTCACAAATATATTTCAGTATTTGAGAGATCCAGTTGTGTGGTTTCAACTTGTACAGATTTGTCTGAATCTTCAATTTTATGAAATAAGCCACAGGAAAAATAAATATTTGGAAAGATATGAAAAAAGTTATACAGTATGATACAAGAACATTTGAAGAATTCTAGATTTAAGTATTGAAAAAATGCAAATACTTCACCATGAAATATTCATTTGGCAGATTCTACCCCCTTTTCCACATATACTTTCCTATTTTTCTACCAGTGGTTTTCTTAGTCAGTGGCTTCCAAAGTAGAGGCTTTGGCGCGTACTTCCAAGAAGCCATGGAATGACCCATTGAGCTCTAGTAACAACTAAAAAACCTACAAACTTTTAATCCTCAGAGATTATATATTCCAGCATTTTCTTCATACAGCATTTATCTAGTTATTCCCTGGCAAGATATTTAAAGGAATTGCTAAACTTAAAGATGTTATCTATCTTTCTTTTACAAAAAGATAAATGTCCCAAGTTTGATGACCAGTGGCTGAAAACAGTATTTAACTGAGAATATATTTTCAAATAAATGCACTGATTTGTCCTGAAGTAATTTTCCCCCTTATTTTTTGTTTTACATTACCTACTCTCCCCTAATATCCTTCCCTCTTCTTTAGTATGTAGAGCCATTAGAGTACATTCTTTTATATTAAAGAATAAAGGGGGCACCTGAGTGGCTCAGTGGATTGAGAGCCAGGCCTAGAGATGAGAGGTCCTGGGTTCAAATTTGGCCTCAGACACTTCCTAGCTGTGTGACCCTGGGCAAGTCATTTAACCTCCATTGCCTAGCCTTTACTGCTCTTCTGCCTTAGAACCAATACACATTATTGATTCTAAGATGGAAGGTAAGGGTTTAAATCAGTGGTTCCCAAACTTTTTTGGCCCACCGCCCCCTTTCCAGAAAAAATATTACTTAGCCCCCTGGAAATTAAATTTTTTAAAATTTTAATAGCAATTAATAGGAAAGATAAATGCACCTGTGGGCATCACTGCCTCCCTGGATTGCTGCAGCACCCACTTTGGGAATCACTGTTTAAATAAACAAACAAACAAATAAATAAATATATACATATATATATATTAAAGAATAAAAAGTTCAGCAGAACTAATCAGTATGCTAATAGTGTCTAATAGCATTTGCAGAATTCTGCATACATAGTCACCCATCTTTGCACAGAATCTACATAGGGAGATGCACTTTCATATCTGTTTTCTGGAGTCAGGGTTGGTCATTGTAATTATGCAGCATGGTTTCAATTTTCTTCTTGTTCTTTCTATTTCCATCTTTGAAGCCATGTGTAAATTGTTTTCTTGATTCTGTTTATTACACCTTATATCAGTTCATAAAAGTCTTTCCCTATCTCTTTATATTCTTTATGTTTGTCTCTTATGGCACAGGAATATATTACATTCATGTACCATAACTTGTTCAGACATTCCCCTGATGATGGGCATCTACTTTATTAATAATTCTTTGCTACTACAAAAAATATCGCTATAACTTTTTTGGTATATATATATATGCATATATATATTATACCTTTCTCTGTATCTTCAACTTCCTTGGTGAGGTATATTTAACACTGGGGTCTTTGGGTCAAAAGCTATAACATTTTAGTTAATTGTCAGCATAATTGCAAATTGCTTTTTGGAATGATTGGATCACTTCACTGTTATACCAATAGCCTTTGAGTTTACCTGCCCCTACACAACTCTTCCATCATTTATCATCATATTTCCATCTTTTGACATCATTGCCAATGTTCTGGATGTGAGTAGAAACCTCAGTTGTTTGATTTATATTTTTATTCCTATTGATTTGAATCATTCTTTCATATGCCTGTTAATATTTTACAGTTCTTCTTTTGAAGAGTTTGCTCATATCCTTTAATCACTTGTTCATTGGAGAATGCTTTTGGCATATGTTTATATTATTTCACTATATATCTTGGATATCAGACAAAGGCAATGTTTTAACAGTGAGTGAAAGTGTAACTTTTTTTTTACAACTTGGCTTTTTAAAAAATAAACTAAAATTTTTTTATACTTTACTTTCCATCTGAGTTTCAAGGCAGAAGAACAGTAGGGGCTAGGCAATTGGGTGGAGTTAAGTGACTTGCCTAGGGTCACACAGCTAGGAAGTGTCTGAAGCCATATTTGAATTCAGGATCTCAATAGTTATTTATATCAGGATCAATATTCCCCATAACACTCCTTTATCTAGGACTGGCTCTTAATCCTCTGAACTACCTAGCTATGTAACTCTTTTAAAAGAAGAAATGTGCTATGGACATTTTGAAAATTGATGTTCAGAAATGTTTCCATTGTTACATAATTTTTTTAACTGAAAATGTCTGTCATCTATATGAACTCTCGCATTTGTACACTTAAAATTGGAAATAGAATTTTCTAACCTGCTTTCAAATGAAGAATCTCAGTGGATTTTGTACCTATTTGTTAAAAATATAAAAATGCAACCCCTTCAAATTAGTTTGCAAGAATATCTGACATTATACAAGACAGAAATTTACAAGCTGAATTTCATCACAAACTTTTGTATAATTGGTGGGTGGAATTAAATTATCATGATGATTTATTAAATAAAGCCACTTTCCAAATGATAGAAACTTCTTTCTTTCACTTGGGGCTACATATCTTTCTGGAGTACTTTGTTTTAAATGAATGACAGCCATAAAATTAAGTATCAGAATAAAATTAACATATGCCCATGCACATGTGTATAATTTACAAATCAATATGCATAGATTTGAAGTGAAAAGCAGTGAATTGTAATGGATAGAGAGCCAACCTTAAAACCAACAAGACATGAAAGACATGGGCTCAAGTACCACATTGGAAACATACTGACTGTATGAGCCTGGGCAATTTGATAACACTTTCACTGCTAACCATCCAGCAACTCTCTAAGATTAAATGTTGTAGAAGAGGTGCCAGCAAATGTTGAGGAAGTTTCCTATAGCAGTGAAATCACAGGTCCAGGAAAATTCCATGAAAATAATCATCATTGGCTTGTCTTCTAGCGAGCAACTTATAATTGTGTGGTTTTGAATATTTTGTTAATATCTTGAATAGGGATGATAATTAAAAAAGACTTTATAAACAATACTGTTGAAATCATTACTTTGTGAACATCTGAAACGTCTAGGTATAAAACATTTTAAGGAACAGCTAACTGGAAAATTAGGCATTTTGGAAAGCACGTTAAAACTTTGGACCATTCCCTTCTGTCATGAGCACTAGACATTTCCATTGGTTTCCATGCCCTAGATTAAGACCCTCAAGAGGAGAGACTCATTTTTGATTTTGTATGTATAACTTCTAACACAGTGCTGGCACATGGTAAATGCTTAATACATTTGTTAATTAGTAATCATTTTACATCTTATTTTCTACTTTGGACCCCAGATTCAATAAGTCCAAAATGGAATTCATCCTTCCCCCAGAAAACCTTTTCTACTTTGCTCTTTTTGTTCATTGACATCAGTCACTCAGGCTCAGTACCCACTGGGAAAATGGCTGGATTTGAATCCTTGAATCTGCCACTTAGCAGCTGTGTGATTGTAGGCAAGCCAAGTAATTTCTCTGTGCCTCTCATCTGTAAAATAAGGACATGAACTTGATGACTATTAAAGACCTTTCCATTTCTGGGTTCCTGTGATTTCTGACCCTCTCCTTTGCTGTCTCAATATCCATTTGATTGCTATGTCTTATTGGTTTCACCTCGAAAAATATTCTCCTATCTAGGCAGCCAGGTGGCGCAGTGGACAGAACCCTAAGTAAATCTGGGGTCAGGAAGATCTACATTCGAATCTGTCCTCAGACACTATGTGTGCCTCTAAGCAAATCCCATATGTTTTTGCCTTAGTTTTGTCAACTGTAAAGTGGGAATAAGGGCATCTACCTTGAAGGCTTGTTGTGAAGATCAAATGAGATATTAAGTATTTAGAACAGATCCTGGCACATAAATAGTCATTATATAAATACTTTTCCCCTTCCACTGCTATAGCAACCCTAGTTCAGACTCTTATTACCTGTAAACTAGACTGTAGTAATGGTCTGCAAACTTGTCTTTCTTTTCTCTAGTCTACTCTGTGTACCCCTGCCAGTCATTTTTATTAATGCTCAGCTCAGATCATGTTATTTTGGAAACCTTCGGTATCTTCCTATTGCCAACAGGAAAGTACAGATTCCTTTGCTTGGCATTCCTGTTCTGCTATCTAAACTCCAGCCTGATTTTCTGAGCCAACTTTGTACTTTGTGTTGTAGCCAGAGTTGACTTTTTGCTGTTCCCTGAAGTGACCTGGCCCTGTCCTGGCTCTGCCTTTTCTCATTCTCTCCTCTGTGCCTTCAATCCCTTCTTCCTTCTCAAATGCCCTATTTCTGCCTGTTAAATTTTGCCAAACCTTCATGGTTTAGTGGAGTTCTCTGTCATATCTCCCTGCAGTCGTCCCTGCCATAGCCCTCTTCTAGTTTATGTAGCATTTCTTTCTTTCTTTCTTTCTTTCTTTCTTTCTTTCTTTCTTTCTTTCTTTCTTTCTTTCTTCCTTTCTTTTTAAACCCTTAACTTCTGTGCATTGGCTCCTAGGTGGAAGAGTGGCAAGGGTGGGCAATGGGGGTCAAGTGACTTGCCCAGGGTCACACAGCTGGGAAGTGTCTGAGGCCGGATTTGAACCCAGGACCTCTCGTCTCTAGGCCTGGCTCTCAATCCACTGAGCTACCCAGCTGCCCCCTATGTAGCATTTTTACACTTCTCTTTTGTACTTCCTACATCACTGCATTATCATTTGGATTACTTATTTGTGTACGTGATCGTGACTTATCAAGCTCCTCCATCACCTTGCTTGTAGTAGTTACTCAATAGATACTGATTGAATTGAATTTTTATTGAATTGTCATCCATTATATTAAAGTAATTGTGGCCTGATGGTTTGAATCTTGGATTTTTTAGTGCCTTCATTTTGGCAAGGAATAATTGTAGGTATTTGGGAGAATTAGTTGTTGTTTTTTTTTTTTTAAGGTTTGGGATTCTATTTACCTGAAGATAGTTTAGACAGGCTTGCTTAATATTTCAGATCTCTTCTATGTTATGCAAAATAGGCAGTGAAGGGAAGAGACAGAAAGTACTTGGAAATTCATTTTGGAAATACATCATCTGCTTCAGGAAAAGCTCCTCATTAACTTGTTCTAAAACACAATACTTAAGTCTCTAATCCCAAACTGCTTCCTTTCTTTTACCTTCCCAGTTTTTTTGGCTTCCAATTTGGCAGGGTGAGTGATAATTCCATCATGTCACTGTTATACAGTGTTGGAAAAATTATGTGAGACAGCTTATACTGGATAATTCTAGTGTATATTTAGAAGATGTGAAGGGAAAATATACTCAGTTGATGACATTCTGGTTGACTGGCTCCAGAGGTAGTGTTCTGTGTGCTATTTTATTGAAACTATTTTCACCCATGTGCAAAATTGTGGCTAATTCCTGATTGTTTTGTACTTACTAAGATATTTTGAGGTAAAATGAAAGCTTTGGAAGAATGATGTTATCAATTGAGAGCATAATTATTTCAAATAGAAAAAGCAATAGGTTTTTAATTTTCCATAAAACATTTCTCTGAAAGTGCCTTAAAAAACACAACTATGTTTCTTTGCATAAAGACTTTGTTATCTGGATTACAGTTGTGTTTCATAAAACATTGAAGAAAGAATGTGAAGACTAGGAAAGTTATTTTCATTATGAAATGACTATTAAATAGCAGTTTATTGGTCAGTTAATGTGTGCTGAGGATACTAGTTGTCCTTGGGGTTTGCAAAAAAAATTTTTTTTGAAACTAGCTCCTGGCCTTAAGGAATTTATAGTTTAAAAAAGCTTATGAAATAGGAGAGGGAAAAAAGGTCATTATTCTTAAATTTTAAAAGGGAACACTGTGTCCTTCTTTTGGGGTACTTTGAAACATCTGTAATTTTTCACTTTCAGTCAATATTCAATAGGGTAGACTGTGAATTTTGCATCTATAACTCCATTCGAAGTGAATATTATCTGAAGGATGACTGATTCTAGTAGAATGATTTGTCAGTTTGGTGCCATAAACATGGACAGACTTATCTATAGTCTGAATTTAGAGACTAGAAATCTTGTAAGTACATAATAATAATAGTTTTGTGAAACATGTTTTTCTCACAAAGAACCAGTGAAATAGGTAGTGCATATATTATTATCTCCATTTTTCAGAAGAGGAAACTGAGGCCAAGAAAGTTTAAATGTCTTCTTGCTCATGGTTGCAATTGTGTCACTAGGTCTTTTATATTCCTAGTGGTCACTATGCCTATTAAATGTTGGATTTATTAAATGTTAGGACTTGGGCCTTAATTTTCTAGGTTCCAAAACAATATTCTTTTTTGTCATTCTGAGCTCTGAGTTAGAGTATTAACTTCTTACCTGATGTATTAAGTTTGTGATAGCTATTAAACATTGGCAGACATTTAGAAAACCTCTTCTGAAAAATTCTGCAAATATGTCTATTGCTTTTTTTTCTCTTCCTTCCTTCCTTCCTTCCTTCCTTCCTTCCTTCCTTCCTTCTTTCCTTCCTTCCTTCCTTCCTTCCT